>NC_057807.1:161238228-161463228 GCF_018294505.1 Triticum aestivum
TCATCCGTCGCCTCGGTTCTGCATCCTCGCCACACGGCTCCCATGCGCTTGGGGGCGCGGACGGTGGAAGCGGGAAACTGGGCCGTCGCGAGCAGAGGCAGCGGGTCGGCCCCGACTCCCTGCTCTTCCCGTGGCTTGATTCGCTGAGCGGGGCGGCCGAGCCCCCACCCCGCTCCTTTATAAAGAGCGGGAGGGGAGCACAGAAGCCCGCACTCTCTCATATCCTCCTTTCTTCAGCTTCTGCACCCCGTTCTCTCATTCGCCATGGAGAAAGGGAACCCTGGCCCTTCATCGGTGGCAGCGAGGGTCGCCGCCAGACAGCGCACCTCTCCCTCTCCCGCGCCCGTGGTGGCAGAGCCAACCATAAGGGGAAGAGGGAGGGGGCGAGGTCGTGGACGAGGTCGAGGACGAGGTCGAGGCACTCGGGGAAGAGGCGGACGGGGCGGCGCGCCAGCTTCGCCTCCGCCGGCGGTTCCTCTCCCCACGGCGGTCCATATAGGGGACGACCCTTGCGAGTTCTTTGTCAGGCTGCGCCGGGCGCCTCGTCGTCGCCTCCGGCTTCCAGCTCCGTTTGCGAGCGTGATGGAGTTGGACCCGCTCGAGACATGGAGACTGCACATGAGGGGCTGTGGGATCAGCGGCACGCGAGTCCGCGTTGTATTCCCAGCCCCTGATGTGATGTATCTTGATCGAGGGTGGAAGACGTTCGCCCGTATCCACAGCCTGATGGAGGGGTTTACCCTCCATTTTAGGTTGACGGAGGGCGATCTCCTCTCCGTCAAGGTCTTCGGGTGCTGCGTGGACAGCTCCTCCGATAGTGAAGGCTCCCCCTCGAGCGAGAGTGACGAGGAGGAGAGCGACAGCGACGATGAGGGTAGCGGGCAGCGGGATGGCGGGCCCGACTAGGTGTCGGGCGCCGCTTCGTGCGGCACCGGTGACCCCATCATCCGTGTCGCCGGCTCCTTGAACTCCCCGGGGTCGTCTCCTTGGGCGGCTGGTGTAGGGGGGCTGCGGAAGGGGAAGAGGGCTGGCGACAAGGCCGTCAGGTCGGAGTACGAGGGCGTGGTGCCCTCGACAGCGTGCTGACGTCCTGCCGCCCCGTCTTCGAGCCCCGCTTCCGGCGCCGCCATCACCGTCCAGCCTTCGGACGGCCCCCGGGATGTTCTCTTGGTGTCTTCTGGCACCCGTAGCTCGCCTAGGCGCCCCTTTTGCCCTTTTCTCCTCCTTGACCTACCTCCTGAAGAGAGGGACAGGAAAGGGATTACGGGCATCTTATCATTTTAATTTGTAAGCTTTCGAGCCTTAGCTGCATCTAAAACTTGTAATCCTCTCTTTCATGTTTTTCATCCTCTATGGACTGTACCTGAGTGGGATGTTTTTTCAATGAAAAGGGGATGTTCGCCGGGTTATTTGTCTCGCGGGTTGAACCCACGCCAAGGAGCAAATCCTTGGTATCCCTCGGACAGACATTTCATCTCCCGGCAACAGGCCCTGCCGCCTTCCCACGTCGCTCGACCTTTCTCACGCCTTTGACGGAGGCGGGAACGAGGTGGGTGCGGCCTCCTCATTTCACCCCTTTGCTACCGCGACTACGACCAAACTTGGCCCCGGGAATGAGCCCCAGGGCCTAGAGTTGAGGGAGCACGACAGTTTTCGGGAAAAAATGCGGTTTCGCATTCCCCAGTCTATTAGAGGATGCATGATGAGGGACGAAAGACTTATCTGATATCGCAGCCCCCGGCAACTCTGGCTTGCCGTGGATGAATCTTGGCACTCGCAGTCCCCAGCAACACTGGCTTGCCGGGGCCCAGGTGCCGGCGCGCCCTTCTTCTCCTTTTCGTCCTCAAGCGGTCTAGCCAGGATATGCGAGCCCTGCGAACGAAAGAAAAGCAAAGGGACGGACACTCGACCTCTAGGCTAGGGGTTAGCCGCTGTTAGGCACTATCAACCCTAACCAAGGACGAGACTCGACCTAGCATGCATGCTATAACCCCGGGGTGCCAGCGCTTCATTTACTTGTGCTCAGGGTCTGCGCCTGGCTTTGTACAAAGGATTACATGCAACAGCGGCAAGACTTGTACAAAAGGGTGGTTGCCGGACGGGGTCCGACAACCGCACCTTACGGGTAAAACTTACGAAGATGCTCGATGTTCCAGGAGTGGCTCACTGGTACACCATCTTCGGTCTCAAGGCGGACAGCGCCAGGCCTTGTGACTCGCTTCACCCGGTAAGGTCCTTCCCACTTCGGCATCAACTTGTTGGAATTCTTGGCGGACTGAACGTGCCGAAGAACAAGGTCGCCTTCATCGAGACTCCTGGCATTGACTCTGCGGCTATGGTAGCGGCGCAGAGCTTGCTGGTAGCGAGCGGCTCGCACAGCAGCCTGAAGACGGTCTTCCTCAAGGAGCAGCGCGTCATCTTGCCGCAGCTGCTCTTGCTCGAGCTCATCGTAAGCGAGCACTCGAGGTGACCCGTATACGAGTTCCGTGGGGGTAACTGCCTCTGCTCCATAAACTAGAGCGAAAGGTGTCTGTCCAGTGGCTCGATTTGGCGTCGTCCTGATTGACCAAAGAACCACCGGCAGCTCCTCGATCCAGTTTCTTCCGCACTTGTGCAGCATGTCGAAAGTTCTGGTCTTGAGGCCTCGCAGCACTTCAGCATTTGCCCTCTCCACTTGACCGTTGCTTCTTGGATGAGCAACAGAAGCGAAGCAGACCTTGGCGCCAAGATCTTGGACGTACTGCATGAAGGTGCGGCTCGTAAATTGCGTGCCGTTGTCGGTGATGATCCTGTTAGGGATCCCGAAACGGCAAACAATCGACCTGAAGAACTTGACTGCTGACTGTGCTGTCACCTTCCTCACTGGTTCCACTTCCGGCCACTTTGTGAACTTGTCGATGGCGACGTACAAGAACTCAAAGCCCCGGACAGCTCGGGGAAAGGGGCCGAGGATGTCGAGCCCCCAGACCGAAAATGGCCAGGATAAAGGGATCGTCTGGAGAGCTTGAGCTGGCTGGTGTATCTGTTTGGAATGGAACTGGCACGCTTCACACTTGGTTACTTGTGTAGTTGCATCCTGGAGGGCTGTCGGCCAGAAGAAACCTTGTCGGAACGCTTTGCCGGCAAGTGCTCTTGCGCCAATGTGGTGACCACATATGCCTCCATGTATCTCTGCCAACAGCTGTTGTCCATCTTCCCGGCGAATGCACTTCAATTTCACACCCTTGAGTCTTATTCTGTACAGTGTGTTGTCGACAAACTTGTACATACTTGACTGCCGGGCTACTCTTTCCGCTTCTTCTTGCTCTTCAGGAAGCTCTCCTGGCTGGAGGAAACGGACAATCTGCTGCGCCCATGGTGGAGCTTGCGGCTCGACAACAAGGACTAAAGGCATATCTGTTGCTGTGGGAACATCCGCTTCTATGGCAAGAACCTGCGGTTCGGCCGGAGCGTGATGTTCCCTGGCAAGCTTGCCGGAGCAAAACTTGCCGGGAGCGTTTGCTTCAACGGAACAAACCGAGAGGTTCGCCGGAGCAGACTGCTCCTCAGCACTCTTGGCGTCGATCTTGGGGACCTTCTTGGCGGCGGCTTCAGGAAGCTCTGCCGGAAAGTAGCCACCAGGAACCAACTTCCTCTTCTTACTCTGTCCAGTTGATGGTGTTACAGATGGTTGGGTTAGCTTGAGCACAAAGATCCCTAGTTCCATAGGTAACTTTAGTTCTACACACTTTGACAGGCCATCAGCAATATCGTTCTGAGCTCGTGGAACGTGCTCCATTTGCAGGCCGTCAAAGTGTTCTTCTAGCTTCCTCACTTCATCAACATATGCTTCCATCAACGGACTCTTATAGCTTTTGTTTACTTGGCGGACGACCAACTGCGAGGCACCCCTAACAATGAGCTTGTTGATCCCAAGGTCTACCGCGATTCTGAGGCCGGCAAGCAAACCTTCATACTCTGCGGTATTGTTTGTTGCCGTCTCCTTGGGAAAGTGCATCTGAACTACGTACTTGAGGTGCTCTTCGGTGGGTGCGATAAGCAGCACACCAGCACCGGCGCCTTGCAGCGAGAAGGCACCATCAAAGTACATCAACCATTCTTTGCTTGCTTCTTTGACGGGGATGCTCGTTTATGGAGTTTCTTCATCTGGTGTTGGCGTCCACTCTGCTATGAATTCTGCCAATGCTCTGCTCTGTATAGTTGAGGTGCTCTCAAACTTGAGGCCAAAGCTTGACAGTTCCAGTGCCCACTCGACAATCCTGCCTGTTGCTTCTGGATTTTGCAGTATCCTTTTCAATGGAAAGAGAGTGACAACTGTTATCTCATGTGCCTGGAAGTAATGGCGCAGCTTTCTCGAGGCCATGAGAAGGCCGAAAAGCAATTTCTGTACGCCAGAATACCTTGATCTAGCCCCCTGTAGAAGGGAATTGACAAAGTAAACTGGGCGCTGCACCATTTTCTTCTGCACCTCCTTGCATGCCTGCGCAGACTCAACTTTGTCGGGGCCAGAGCTTGTCGGAAAAGCCCCTTGCTTGTCGCTGGATTCACTTGCCGCGGTTGCTGGCTCATCATCTGCCTCCCTCTCCGCTACCAACGCAGCACTAACCACTTGATTGGTTGCTGCTAGATACAGCAGCAACTTCTCTTGTGGCTTAGGTGCGACAAGTATTGGAGTGGAGGACAGGTACCTCTTCAAGTCTTGCAGCGCAGCCTCCGCTTCCGGAGTCCATTTCATCGGACCTGCCTTCTTCAATATTTTGAAAAATGGCAAGGCGCGCTCTGCGGACTTAGAGATAAACCTACTGAGAGCAGCCACGCACCCGGCAAGCCTTCGTACATCCTTGATGCGCTTTGGTGCTTCAATCTGCTCGATGGCTTTGATCTTGTCGGGATTGGCTTCAATCCCCCACTGTGACACAAAGAACCCGAGAAGCTTGCCGGAAGGGACTCCAAATACGCACTTCTCGGGATTGAGCTTGAGATTGATCTTGCGCAGATTCGCAAAAGTTTCATCTAGATCTTGAATCAGAGTAGCCTTTTCCTTGCTCTTGACCACTATATCATCCATGTAGGCTTCCACATTTCTGTGTATCTGGGGTTCAAAAGCAACGTGGACTACCCTTGCAAATGTTGATCCAGCATTCTTCAAACCGAAAGGCATCCGTACGAAGCAGTACGTGCCACATGGGGTGATAAATGTGGTTTTCTCTTCATCCTCTTCTGCCATGAAGATCTGATGGTATCCTGAGTATGCATCAAGAAATGAAAGCAAATCACATCCGGCTGTGGAGTCAACAATCTGGTCAATACGCGGCAAGGGAAATGGGTCTTTAGGACAAGCTTTATTAACATCAGTGAAGTCAATACAAAGCCTCCATTTCCCGTTAGCCTTGTGCACAACAACAGGATTGGCCAACCACGTGGGATGGAGCACTCCTCTGACAAGGCCTGCTGCTTCCAACTTCTTGATTTCTTCTGCAATAAACTCTTGGCGCTCCACTGCTTGCTTCCTGAGTCTCTGCTTGACGGGCCGCGCATGAGGACAGGCAGCTAGGTGGTGCTCATTCACTTTCCTGGGAACACCGGGGATGTCAGACGGTTGCCATGCAAACACGTCGATGTTCGCCCGCAGGAAAGCAACGAGCGCGCTTTCCTATTTGGGGTCGAGAGTGGCACTGATGGTGAAGGTACCACCAGTGCCGTCCTCCTTGGCGGACACCTTCTTGGTCTCTGGTGGAGCTGCCATCGTCTTCTTATACTTGCCGGTGGAGCTCGATGGTGCGTCCTCGACGGCAGCGCAGCACTCCGAAGAGGTGCGCTTGCCGGAGTGGGCATCAGGACTCTTGCCGGACTTGGTCTTCTTCCCCCCGGGAGCTTCAGCGGCAAGTGGATTGCGATCTGCCGTGGCTGCTGCTTCCCGGTAGATCTTGTCGGCACAGATAAGAGCATCCTTCTTGTCGCCAGGGACAGAAATGACGCTTATCGGGCCTGGCATCTTCAGCATGTTATATGCGTAGTGAGAGGCTGCCATGAACTTGGCGAGTGCCGGACGGCCAAGTATCCCATTGTAGGGCAATGGGATATCGGCAATGTCGTGTGACCTTCTCAGTCCTGAAGTTTAGCTTGCTGCCAAATGTTACTGGCAACGTGACTTTCCCCTTCGGCTTGCTCCTTCCCGGGTTGATTCCTTGGAATGTGCCGGTCTCTTCGAGCTCGCTGTCAGGGATTTGGAGTTTCTGGAGTACAACGGAGGAGATCAGGTTCAAGCCGGCCCCGCCGTCAACTAACATCTTAGTGACCTTGAGGTTGCGGATAGTTGGTGAAACCAACATCGGCAGGCACGCGACCGCAGTTGTGCGATCAGGGTGGTCCTCAATGTCAAAGATGATAGGCGTGCTGGACCATTTCAGAAGCTTGCGCGATTCGACAGGTGGTTCCGCTGCATTGACTTCCCGCGCCCACTGCTTGAGTTGGCGATGTGAAGTGTGCAGAGAAGAACCGCCGTCAACGCACAAGACTTCTGTGGCTTTCTGAAACTCCTGTTCACTGGTCTCATCATCATCCATGTCTTCGTCGTCGTCATCTTCACCGTTGTCGCGGCCGCGGGGAGGCCTGTCTCCTTGCCGCTGCTTGGCCTTGCCGCGGCGTCCTCCTCGGCCGGGACGTTTCTTGCCGGATTCACCAGTTCCTTCCTGGGCCTTCTCCTTGTCGCGCCGCTCATACTCAGCTTTCTGTTGCTCAACAAGCTGTTTGACTTTCTTGCAGTTCCGAAGATCATGGCCCTTGGTGCGGTGAATCTTACAATACTGCTTGCCGGAGCTGTCCTGCTTGTCAGCGGCCGCCACAGGCAGGGCCTCCTTGTCGGAGCCACCAGCTTTAGCTTCCTTGGCGCCACCTCCGTTGCCGGTCTGCTCGACAGCTAGCACTTCCTTGCCCTTTTTCCTTCTGTTGTTCCGCCGCCGGCCTTTCCTTGCCGGGGCGGCATCCTTACTGTCGGATTCTCCTGCTCCTGTACTCTCTCTGGGGAGCCTCCTCCCCTCTTCAGCGCGCGCACACTTGTCGGCCAGGGCGTAAAGCTCGCTGACGTCTCTGATCTTACACATCGCCATCTCCTCCCTCATCCTGCGGTTTCGCACGTTCTGATGGAACGCGCTGATGATCGCGGCAGGGTGGACGTCTGGGATGTTGTGCTGTACGCGGCTGAATCTTTGAATGTACTTGCGCAGCGGCTCTCCTTCTTTTTGGGCAAGCAGATGAAGATCGCTCTCTTGGCCATGTGGCTTGTGGCCGCCTGTGAAGGCGCCGACAAACTGATGGCATAGATCTGCCCAAGAGGAGATGGAGTTGTCCGGCAAGTGCATGAGCCAGGACCTGACGTTGGGCTTGAGCACCAGCGAGAAGTAGTTGGCGAGGATCTTGTCATCTCGTCCCCCAGCAGCCTGCACCGCGATGGTGTAGATGCTGAGGAACTCCGACGGATGCGTCTTGCCGTCGTACTTCTCCGGTACGTCTGGCTTGAAGTTCTTTGTGCTGGGCCACTGGACTTGCCGCAGCTCACGAGTGAACGCAGGACAACCTACCGTGTACGGCAAATCGCCTGGTTCCCCTGGCGCATGCATGTCAACAGAGGGCCCAGCGCGCTTGTCGGATTGACGTCGCACTTCCCTTCGGCGCTCGATGCGGGTTCGAGCGTCTTCTTGTTGTCGTTCATGGAGAACTTGGCGCTGGTCGCGACGAGCTCGTGGGTCTGACGACGCGGTGGAGCCGCTGTCAGGGTGGACCCGGCGAGTCGGTGATTTTGGCCTTCGTAGTGGAGAGTGCATGGAAGTCGCACCTCCCCCGGTCTTGTTGCCATCGGCTCGCGTCTGGCAGTCTTGCCGCGGCAACGAGGTGCTTGGTTGCGCGCAGTGTCGCTGTTGGCGAAGCCAATGAGGCTCTGGATAGTGGCCCTCCACTCGTCGGTCTTGTCCGCCGTCAAAGGGTAGTCTAGGAGCAGTTGAGCTCGCGCCAAGGCTTCTGCTGGAGTGGTGGGCGGCAGAGGTGAATAGTGCGAGGAGCGGGATATGCTCGGACTTCTAACCACGTTAGAAGGAGCAGCGTCCCGTCCAAGCGACCGTACTTCGCTCGAGCCAGCACGCTGACGCGCATGCTGGTCTTGGACGCCATGAGAACCACCAGCTTGATCTTGGCCCAACGGACGTATGGCGCTGCGAACGCCATGACGCCGCAGGTCCCGCGCCTCCTAAGACGGGCGCGGTGCGCGCATGGACGCCGAGGTCTGTGCCGCCTTGTCCTTGGACTTGGCCGCACTGAGAGCTCCCTCGTCGACGCCCGTTCTTCCGCCGGCGTCCACTCCACCACCCGTTTGCTCCGGAGGCGGTGAAAGCGACGCAGACGGAACAGCTGCCTCCGAATCCTTCTTCTTCGGTGGCATGTCGATGAGGACGATGAAGATTTAGCTCGCGTGCACGCCGGATCGGGTTCACACAATCTCGACGCCCCCTACCTGGCGCGCCAAAGATATCGGGGAAACTGATCCACGGACACCTATGGGGACCGGGTCCCCTTTCGGTTCGGAGGGGGGGGCGGAGGTCGCGCAAAGAGCGGATCAAGGCAGTACACACGAGCAGTTTACCCAGCTTCGGGCCGCACGGATGCGTAAAACCCTACTGCTACTTGTTTGTGTATTGAGTTCTTGCTCGGGAGCGATGGACGCTACCAGACCGAGCGTGAGAGTGTTCATGGTGCTTCCAATGAGCCGAACCTGAACCCCCCAACCCCCTTCTACGTTGCGCATGGGCCTCCTTTTATACTCTCAAGGGGTCACCGACAGGTGGCAACGTAGACTAGAAGGGTAAAAATGGAAAAGGATGCGGTAGGTGCAGCTACCGCTACTGTGGATACAGTGCTCCCTACCTGACTCTGAC
The DNA here is from genome assembly GCF_018294505.1 of Triticum aestivum. Classification (NCBI taxonomy): domain Eukaryota; kingdom Viridiplantae; phylum Streptophyta; class Magnoliopsida; order Poales; family Poaceae; genus Triticum; species Triticum aestivum. The sequence continues at coordinate 161,247,156 of NC_057807.1, forward strand.
GGCAGGGGACAAGGTCATTGAATGCCTATCTAAGTTGCCTAAACAGTGCAAAAAGTGACCGTTAGGAGCGCCACCATTTGCCACGATGGCCTCCTCTTCATCTCCGCTTGCCACCGCGTACCCCTGGCTGCACAGGCTCCCGCCACACGCCCCTGAGAAAGCCTCATGGCGACACGCGGGTGGGTGCGCTGGAGCGCGGGTACAGAGTGGCAGCGGGCCCCCGGCAAGTACCTTGTCGGGGTCGTCGTCTTGTCGCGTCCAGAAGCTTGTCGCTCACCGGACCTTGCCGGGACGTGCGGTGCGTCGCGACAAGTTTCTTGGAGTGCCGTGGTTGGCCTTCCCGGCAAGCTCCTCTTGCCGGGGCCTTGTCTCTTCCCGACAAGCTCCTCTTGCCGGGGCCTTGTCTCTTCCCGACAAGCTCCTCTTGCCGGGGCCTTGTCTCTTCATCCTAAATACTTTGTTCTCGAATGGCTCCAAAGGAACCACGGAGGATCTTGGCGGTCACCCGGCAAGCCTTGCCGCGGGATGCTGCGACTGCCCGTGCACAAGTTCGGGATACTAGGGTACCCCTACTCTAGTACACCGACAGGAGGAGATTGGGAAAGAGAGGGCAAATAAAACGGCAAGGGTGAAGTGGGGGAGAGGAAAACGAGAGGCAAATGGCAAATAATGTAATGCGAGAGATAGGGATTGCGATGGGTACTTGGTATGGTTGACTTGCTTGCGTGAGCCTCCCTGGCAACGGCGCCAGAAATTCTTCTTGCTATCTCTTGAGCACTGCGTTGGATTTCCCCAAAGAGGAGAGGATGATGCAGTAAAGTAGCGTAAGTATTTCCCTCAGTTTTTGAGAACCAAGGTATCAATCCAATAGGAGACCACGCACAAGTCCCTCGTACCTACACAAAACGATAACAACTCGCAACCAACGCTTAGGGGTTGTCAATCCCTTCACGGTCACTTACGAGAGTGAGATCTGATAGAGATAATATTTTTGGTATTTTTGATAGATAGATGCAAAGTAGAAAGTAAAGGCAAAGTAAAAACAAAGCAAGTAAATAAAGTGATATAGATTGATATGATGAGAACAGACCCGGGGGCCATAGGTTTCACTAGTGGCTTCTCTCAAGAGCATAATTATTCTACGGTGGGTGAACAAATTACTGTTGAGCAATTGACAGAATTGAGCAAAGCTATGAGTATATCTAGGCGATGATCATGTATATAGGCATCACGTCCAAAACAAGTAGATCGAAATTATTCCGCATCTACTACTATTACTCCACTCATCGACCGCTATCCAGCATGCATCTAGAGTATGAAGTAAAAACAGAGTAACGCCGTAAGCAAGATGACATGATGTAGAGGGATAAATTCATGCAATATGATAAAAACCCCATCTTGTTATCCTTGATGGCAACAATACAATACATGCCTTGCAACTCTTTCTGTCACTGAGTAAGGACACCGCAAGATTGAACCCAAAGCTAAGCACTTCTCCCATTGCAAGAACTACCAATATAGTTGGCCAAACCAAAAAGAATAATTCGAAGAGACTTGCAAAGATAACTCAATCATACATAAAAGAATTCAGAGAAGAATCAAATATTTTCCATAGATAATACTGGATCATAAACCCACAATTCATCGGTCTCAACAAACACACCGTAAAAAAGAAGATTACATCGAATAGGTCTCCACGAGAGAGGTGGAGAACATTGTATTGAGATCCAAAAAGAGAGAAGAAGCCATCTAGCTACTAGCTATGGACCCGAAGGTCTGAAGTAACCTACTCACACTTCATCGGAGGGGCTATGGTGATGATGTAGAAGCCCTCCATGGTGGATGCCCCCTCCGGCGGAGCTCCGGAACAGGCCCCAAGATGGGATCTCGTGGATACAGAAGGTTGCGGCGGTGGAATTAGGTTTTTGGCTCCTATTCTGATCGTTTGGGGATACGTAGGTATATATAGGAGGAAGGAGTATGTCGGTGGAGCTCCGAGGGGCGCACGAGGTAGGGCGGCGCGCCCAGGGGGGCGCCCTCCACCCTCGTGACCTCCTCGGGCACTGCTTGGAGTAGGGTCCAAGTCTCTTGGGTCACGTTCGGTTGGAAAATCACGATCCCGAAGGTTTCATTCCGTTTGGACTCTGTTTGATATTCTGTTTCTTCGAAATACTGAAAAAGGCAAAAAAACAGCAATTCTGGGCTGGGCCTCCGGTTAATAGGTTAGTCCCAAAACTAATATAAAAGTGGAAAATAAAGCCCAATATAGTCCAAAACAGTAGATAAAGTAGAATGGAGCAATCGAAAATTATAGATACGTTGGAGACGTATCAAAAACCACTTGTCATTTCCTTCTGCTCCTCGTTGGATTCGACACTCTTACTTACCGAAAAAGCTACAATTGATCCCATATACTTGTGGGTCATCAAGGCTATTTTCTGGTGCCATTGCCAGGGAGTGAAGCGCTCTTGGTAAGTGGAAATTGGTAAGGAAAATTATTACTACGTGCTGAAATTTACTGTCACTTGTTACTATGGAAAATGTTCCTTTGAGGTGTTTGTTCGGGGTATCTTCACCTCGACCGGAAACACAATTAGTTACTCCTAAACCTACTGCACCTATTGAAAATATTGAATATGAAATTCCTGCAGGTATGGTAGAACAACTGCTAGCTAATCCTTATGCAGGACATGGAACCGAGCATCCTGATATGCACTTGATATATGTGGATGAAATTTGTGGATTGTTTAAGCTTGTAGGTTTACCTGGAGATGTAGCTACCAAGAAGGTTTTCCCTTTATCCTTTAAGGGTAAGGCATTGACATGGTATAGGCTATGCGATGATATTGGATCTTGGAACTGGAATCGGTTGAAATTGGAATTCCATCAAAAAATTACCCTATGCATCTAGTTCATCATGATCGGAATTATATATATAATTTTTGTCCTCATGAAGGAGAAAGTATTGTTCTAGCTTGGCGGAGGCTTAAGTCAATGCTGTATTCATGCCCGAATCATGAGCTCTCGAGAGAAATTATTATTCATAATTCTTATGCTCGGCTTTCTCGTAATGATCAATCCCTGCTCGATACTTCTTGTACTGGTTCTTTTATGAAGAAGATTATTGAATTCCGGTGGGATCTTTTATAAAGAACTAAACGCAACTCTGAAGATTGGGTACTCGACGAAGGTAAAGAGTCAGGTATTGTGTCTCAGTTTGATTGTGTTAAATCTTTTAGGAACACTGATGCTTTTCAAAAGTTTAGCACTAAATATGGACTTGAATCTCATATAGTAGCTTCCTTTTGTGAATCTTTTGCTACTCATGTTGATCTTCCAAAAGAGAAGTGGTTCAAATATCACCCACCAATTAAATAAGAAATTAAAGAACCGGTAAAAGCTAAAGAAGAAACTATCATTTATAATGTTGATCCAGTTGTTCCTACTGCTTATATTGAAAAACCACCTTCCCTATTAGGATGAAGGAACATGCTAAAGTTTCAACTGTGGTCAACAAAAGTTATATTAGAACACCTAAACCAGCTGAACAAATCAAAGTAGAACCTAGTGTTGCTATGGTTAAAGATCTCTTGGTTGATAATATTGATGGGCATGTTATTTAGTTCAGTGCTGAATCTGCTAGAATTGCCAAACCCGGTGAAAAAGATAAACATAGACCTGTTGTTGGCATGCATGTTGTCTTAGTTAAGATAGGAGATCACTGTTATCATGGTTTATGTGACATAGGTGGTAGCGTGGGTGCTATTCCTTTTTCCTTTTATCAAGAAATTGTGAATGATATAGCACCCACTGAAATAGAAGACACAGATGTTACTATTAAGCTTTTTAATAGAGATACCATATCACCAATTGGGGTTGTTAGAGACGTTGAAGTCTTGTGTGGGAAAATAAAATACCCTACTGATTTCTTGTTCTTGGTTCCCCACAATATGACTTTTGTCCCATAATCTTTGGTGGACCTTTCTTGAACACCGTTAATACTAAAATAGATTGCGAGAAACAAGCTGTCGATGTTAGCTTTGGTGATGAATATCATGAGTTTAATTTTCTAAGTTTAGTAGAAAATCTCATAAGAAAGATTCGCCTAGTAAGGATGAAATTATTGGTCTTGCTTCTATTGTGGTACCTCCTACTGATCCTTTAGAACAATATTTGCTAGACGATGAAAATGATTTGCATATGCATGAAAGAAATGAAATTGATAGAATCTTGTTCGAACACCAACCTCTGCTTAAAAATAATCTGCCTATTAAAACTCTAGGAGGTCCTCCTCCACCTAAAGGTGATCCTGTGTTTGAATTAAAACGATTGCCGTGTAAATTGAACTATGCTTATCTTGATGAGAAAAAGATATATCCTATTATTATTAGTGCTAACCTTTCAGAACATGAAGCAGAACTGCTATTGGATATACTCTTGATGATCTTAAGGGCATTAGTCCCACACTATGCCAGCACTAGATTAATGGAACCTGATGCTAAACCCGTTGTTGATCACAAACGTTGGTTAAATTCGAAGATGAAAGAAGTGGTAAGAAACGGAAATATTGAAACTTCTGGAAGAAGGTATAATCTATCATATAGCTGATAGTAGATGGGTAAGTCATGTTCATTGTGTCCCTAAGAAGGGAGGTATAACTGTTGTTCCTAATGATAAGAATGAACTTATTCCACAAAGAATTGTCACAGGATATAGAATGGTAATTCATTTTAGAAAATTAAACAAAGTGACTAGAAAAGATCATTACCCTCTGCCTTTTATTGATCAAATGCTAGAAAGATTATCTAAGCACACACATTTTTGCTTCCTTGATGGATATTCTGGTTTTTCAAATACCTGTTTCTCAACCTGATCAAGAAAAGACCACTTTTACTTGTCCTTTTGGAACTTATGCTTATAGATGTATGCCTTTTGGTCTATGTAATGCACCTCTAACTTTCAAAGACGTATGACTGCTATATTCTATGATTTTCTGAAATGGTTGTTGAGATTTTCATGGATGACTTTACTGTTTATGGGAACTCTTTTCATGATTGTTTAATAAATCTTAATAGAGTTTTACAGATATGTGAGCAAACAAATCTTGTATTGAATTGGGAGAAGTGCCATTTTATGTTAACTAAGGTATTGTTTTGGGCCATAAAATTTCTAAAAGAGGCATTGAGGTGTACAAAGCCAAGATTTATCAAAGACATTACTTAAATTTCTAGGCCTCTTACAAATCTTTGGCAAAAGGATATTCCATTTGTTTTTGATGATGATTGTTTGGAAGCCTTCGATACACTCAAGAAAGCCTTAATTTCTGCACCTGTTGTTCAACCACCTAACTGGAATTTGCCTTATGAGATTATGTGTGATGCTAGTGATTATGTCGTTGGTGCTATTCTAGGACAAAGAGTCAATAAGAAATTAAATGTTATCCATTATGCTAGTAAAACTCTAGATAGTGCTCAACGACATTATGGTACTACCGAAAAAGAATTCTTAGCAGTGGTGTTTGCTTGCTATAAATTTAGATCCTACATTGTTGATTCCAAGGTGACCGTTCACACCAATCATGTTGCTATAAAATATCTTATGGAAAAGAAAGATGCTAAACCTAGACTCATTAGGTGGGTTCTTCTACTACAGGAATTTGATTTGCATATCACTGATAGAAAAGGAGCAGAGAACCATGTAGCTGATTACCTGTCTAGGCTTGAAAACATTCTTGATGACCCAAAACCTATTAATGATACTTTCCCTGATGAGAAGTTAGCTGCAATAGATGTTTCTAATAGTACAACTTGGTATGCTGACTATGCTAATTATATTGTTGCTGAATACATACCACCTAGCTTTACATACCAACAAAAGAAAAAAAATCTTCTATGATTTAAGACATTACTTTTGGGATACCCACATCTTTATAAAGGAGTAGATGGTATTATTAGACGTTGTGTACCTGAGCATGAACAAGAACAAATCCTACGGAAATGTCACTCCGAAGCTTATGGAGGATATCATGCGGGAGACATAACTACTCATAAGGTATTGCAATCTGGTTTTTATTGGCCTACTCTCTTCATGCTCATAAGTTCGTCTTATCTTGTGATGAATGTCAAAGAATAGGTAATATCGATAAGCGTCAAGAAATGCCTATGAATTACTCACTTGCTATTGAACCATTTGATGTTTGGGGATTTGATTTCATGGGACCTTTTCCTTCCTCTAATGGGTATACTCATATTTTAGTTGTTGTTGATTATATTACTAAGTGGGTAGAATCTATTCCAACTAGTAGTGCTGATCACAACACCTCTATTAAAATGCTTAAGGAAGTTATTTTCCCAAGGTTTGGAGTCCCTAGATATTTAATGATTGATGGTGGTTCACACTTTATTCATGGTGCTTTCCGTAAAATGCTTGCCAAGTATGATGTTAACCACATAATTGCATCACCCTATCATCCTTAGTCTAGTGGTAAAGTTGAACTTAGCAATAGAGAAATAAAACTAATTTTACAAAAGACTGACAATAGGTCCCAGAAGAATTGGTCTAAGAAACTAGATGATGCACTTTGGGCTTATAGAACGACATCTAAATATCCTATGGGTATGTCTCCTTATAAAATGATTTATGGAAAAGCTTGTCATTTTCCTCTTGAGTTAGAACATAAAGCATATTGGGCAATTAAAGAACTCCATTATGATTTCAAACTTGCTGGTGAAAAGAGGTTATTTGATATTAGCTCACTAGATGAATGGAGAACCCAAGCTTATGAAAATGCAAAGTTATTCAAAGAAAAAGTTAAAAGATGGCATGATAAAAGAATCCAAAAACATGAGTTCAAAGTAACTCTCGTTTCAGATTCTTTGCAGGAAAACTCCTCTCCAAACGGGAAGGACCCTATGTTGTCGAGGAGGTTTATCGGTCTGGAGCTATCAAAATAAATAATGCAGAAGGTACTAACCCGAAGGTTGTTAATGGAAAACGAATAAAACATTATATCTCAGGTACGCCCATTAATGTTGAAAGCAATACTATCCAAACTATGACACCAGAAGAACACATAAAAGAAACCTTTTGGAACACTCCAAAATCGTGAAAAGGAGGAGGTATGTGATACGGTAAGTAAACGGACTCCCAAAAATCGGCAAAAATATTTTTTGTCAGTTTTGGAATATTTAGCAAATTTGGAAAATAATAAACTACCAGGAAGGTGACCCTGGTTGGCACAAGACACCAGGGTGCGCCTGGCTTGCCTGGTGTGCCCAGGTGGGTTGTGCCCACCTCGGGTACCTTCCGGACTCCGTTTTACTCCCGTTTGCTTGTTTCCCAAGATAAAAAATCTTTATGTACTCCCCGAACCTGTTGACCTCCGTATCGCGGAAAAATCTCCTGTTTTCTTTTCTCGCTATTTTCTACCAGATCTGTTAAGCCAGGCATCATGTCTTCTTCCTCTAGCAATGTGGAAGAGGATGCTTGGTTGATGAAGATTGAGCTGAAGAGGGAAGAGCTCGTTGGAGAAGCCAAGGAGGACAAGGGCAAGGGGGCCACCAAAGATCAAACGCCGGTGATCGAGCAAGCACTACCTGCCGTGGAGGAAGAGGAAGATATCTGAAAGTGCAACTATCCCTAGGTGGTTTTGCTAATTCATAACAACATATAGCTCATAGAGCTAATGCTATTCCAAGACTATTATTTTAGGAAAGCTCAATGAATGGCATGGCATGGATCATGAAAGTGGATCCCTCAAAATACTAAGGACAAAGGATTGGCTCAAGCTCAAAAGCTCAAGACTCTTCATTTTAGATTTTAGTGATCCAAGATCATATTGAGTCTATAGGAAAAGCCAATACTATCAAGGAGGGATGAGGTGTTGCTTAATCAGCCTCTTGCTTCATGTGCTTTGTGATATGCTCCAAAACCCTCAACTACTTTCCCACATCCACAAATGACCTAAACCCAAAGCCAAAATCGGTCACACCGATTCTTCCTATCTGGCGCCACCGATTCCAAAAGTCATAGCCACTGCCACAAACCCTAAGCAAATCCGTCTTACCGATAGGGATCTCGGTCACACCGAGATGGGGTTGTAATCTCTCTATTTCCCTTTGTAATGTTTCGGTCTAACCGAAGTGAGCGATCGGTCCCACCGAGATTGCAATGTAAACTCTCTATTTCCTTTTTGTAACATTTCGGTCTCATCGAAAACAGCAAATCGGTCCCATCGAGTTTACCTGACCAACTCTCTGGAAAGCTTATTACCAAATCGGTCTCACCGAGTTTGTGTAATCGGTCTTACCAAGATTACGTTATGCCCTAACCCTAACCGAATCGGTCTGACCGAGATGCATGTCAGTCCCACCAAAAATCACTAACGGTCACTAGGTTTACTAAGTCGGTCCAACCGAGTTTAACGATTCGGTCCCACTGAGTTTGGTAAATTGTGTGTAACGGTGATATTTTGTGTGGAGGCTATATATACCCCTCCACCTCCTCTTCATTCGTGGAGAGAGCCATCAGAACGAACCTACACTTCCAACTTACCATTTCTGAGAGAGAACCACCTACTCATGTGTTGAGACCAAGATATACCATTCCTACCATATGAATCTTTATCTCTAGCCTTCCCCAAGTTGCTTTCCACTCAAATCTTCTTTCAACCAGATCCAAAACCTATGAGAGAGAGTTGAGTGTTGGGAAGACTATCATTCGAAGAACAAGAGCAAGGAGTTCATCATCAACGCACCATTTGTTACTTCTTGGAGAGTGGTTTCTCCTAGATTGGCTAGGTGTCACTTGGGAGCCTCCGAAAAGATTGTGGAGTTGAACCAAGGAGTTTGTAAGGGCAAGGAGATCGCCTACTTCGTGAAGATCTACCGCTTGTGTGGCAAGTCCTTCGTGGGTGATGGCCATGGTGGGATAGACAACGCTGCTACTTCGTGGACCCTTTGTGGGTGGACCCTCCGTGGACTCGTGCAGCCGTTACCCTTCGTGGGTTGAAGTCTCCATCAACATGGATGTACGATAGCTCCACCTATCGGAACCACGCCAAAAACATCCATGTCTCCAATTGCGTTTGAATCCTCCAAACCCTTCCCTTTACTTTCTTGCAAGTTGCATGCTTTAATTTCCGCTGCCTATATACTCTTTGCATGCTTGCTTGAATTGTGTGATGATTGCTTGACTTGTCCTAAAGTAGCTAAAATCTGCCAAACTCTAAAATTGGGAAAAGGTTATGTTTTTATTGGTCAAGTAGTCTAATCACCCCCCTCTAGACATACTTCAAGGTCCTACAAGTGGTATCAGAGCTTTGGTCTCCATTTTCTTTGATTTCCATAGCTTTTGGTGGTCATAGCCTTGGTTTCAAACCTAGGAGAGTATGGCGTCTAGCGAGGGAAATTATCACCGTAGAGGTCCTTACTTTGATGGTACTAATTTTGCTAGTTGGAAGCATAAGATGAAAAATGCATATTCTCGGACATAACCCTCCCGTTTGGGCAATTATTTGTATTGGCTTGCAAGGTGAATTTTTCGATGGGAGAGAACCGAACCGTGAAGCTAATGCGGAAGAATTGATGATGCTGCAATACAACGCTCAAGCATGCGATATCATCTTCAACGGATTGTGCCCCGAAGAATTCAACAAAATCAGCCGTCTTGAGAATGCAAAGGAAATTTGGGATACTTTGATTGATATGCATGAAGGTACCGAGTCCGTCAAGGAATCCAAATTGGATGTGCTCCAAAGTCAGCTTGACAAGTTTGAAATGAAGGATGGTGAAGGTGTTGCTGAAATGTACTCTAGGCTTGCTCTTATCACAAATGAGATTTCCGGCTTAGGGAGTGAAGAGATGACCGACAAATTCATCATCAAGAAAATCCTAAGACCATTGGATGGAAAGTATGATACCGTGTGCACGTTGATTCAAACGATGCCAAACTACAAAGATCTCAAGCCAACGGAAGTCATTGGAAGGATTGTTGCTCATGATATGTCACTCAAGGATAAGGAGGAACTTCACAACAAGTCAGGTGGTGCTTACAAAGCCTCAAGTGAAGCCCCCACATCATCAAGTGAGAAGCAAACCTTCAATGAAGAATTGAGCTTAATGGTGAAGAACTTCAACAAACTCTACAAGAGTAGAAGCAAAGAAAGAAGCTCCAAGTCAAGGTCTTCCAATGACAAGAGATCTTCTAGTCGTGAATGCAATTGCTACAATTGTGGGAGACCCGGACACTATTCCAATGAGTGTACGACACCCTACAAAAGAAGAGAAGATTCTCCAAGAAGAAGAAGCAAAAGAGAAGAATCACCACCAAGAGAGAGGAGGAGTAGAGATGATTGTTATGAATGAAGACCCTCACGGAGAAGCAAGGATTCGGAAAGGAAGGACAAGTCATCAAGGAGCTACACAAAACGAAGACATCAAGCTCATGTTGGTGAATGGGTTTCCAGCTCCGACCCCGACAATCACTCCGAGAGAAGCTATCACTCCGACTCCGAATATACTCAAGATGACGGTGTTGCCGGTCTAGCACTTGTGTCAACCAACTCCTACGACATATTTGATTCACCAAATGAAGGTGTTGGAAGATGCTTCATGGACAAAGGTCCAATGGTAACACATCCTGAGTATGTTGATTTCAATAGTGATGAAGATGACTTGCTTGTGGATGATGATTTACTTGTTGACAACTCTAGTGATGAATACTATGATGAAACGTCAATTAATCATGCTAATCAAGATAAAACGAATGACAATGATAACGAGAAGATTGAGCTTGTAACTAAATAACTAAACACTCTTAAGTTGGCTCATGAAACTATCTTCGAAGATCATCAAGAACTTTTAAGGGCTCATGAGAAGTTACGCTTTGAAAAGCTCAATCTTGAGCAAGAGCATGAGTTCTTAAAAGCAATCAATGATGATCTCCGCAAGAAAAGTTCTTCTTATATTTCCAAGCATTTACTATTATCTACTTACATGCCTCAAGTCAAGTCTAGTAACAAGTACAAGAAAGATACTTCCTCTAGTAGTAACAATAATAATGATGTCAAATCCAATATTGTTGCTTCTAGTAGTTCTCTTGATTCCACTAATGATTCTCTTAGCCAAGTTACATTTGAGCAAGAAAATAGCTTATTGAAGGGAATTATAGAGAAGGGTGTTTACAACAGTCTTGCCGGGAGTAAGCAATTCGAGAAAATTGTACGCAAGCAAGGAAGGCACCGGAAGAATGAAGGTGTTGGTTTTGAACGAAAGTTCAATGCCAATGGAGTTGAGTGGGAGGAAGATCAATACCCCAAGAGAAAGTTTGTTCCTCAACAAGAGAAGTACGATCCTACTTCCTTCAAGGGAACACAAGCTCAAGATGATCTTCCACCACAAGACCACAAGAACAAAGGCAAGGACAAGCTTCAAGAAGAGACTGATGCATTTGAAGAAACACCTAAAGCCTCGTTCAAGTGGGTTCCCAAGACTACATCAAGTTCTACTTCATCAAGTACAACTACAACTCCAAGGATTCCCATCAAGATGATGTGGATCCCGAAGAAGAAGAACTAGAGAGTTCTTGAGGGTGACTCCGCCAACATTCTTCACTCATATCATTATGGCAATTACAAGTGCAATCAACTTCCACATCTTGCACTAGTTCAAGGAGTCACAAACCCTCATGTTGGTAAGGCAAGGGACAAGATAACCTAATGATTTCATGGACATCATCTTGTGTGTGCATCACTCTATGTCTATGGATATTCTTGTTTGTTCCTTGTGGGACTAACCCATGTAGGTAAGTTGAAAGTGCAACTCACTCCAAAAGATTGCTCCAAATGATCTACATCAACATTGAGCATCTACATCTTCAACACCTACATGAAGTCATCATCGACAAAACCCAAGGTTAGTTCATCCCTCTAAGGGGGTATCTCACATCTAGGGGGAGATTAACTCTAAGAATTGAGTCAAAGCAACCCTAATGGTGTGAACACATCAATGCATTATGTAAAAGTGGTAACCCGCCTTGAGCTTAAACGATGAGTATGACCTATGATCAAATGTTCTCATTTGACTCCTAAGTCAATATACTCATATATAGATGACCTAGTCATCGCCAATTGCTTGATAGATGCTAGAATTGGTTGTGCATGCTTTGCCACATATTTCATTTGCCATCTTATTGTGTGTGCATGTTGGTGCATATTTTACTCATTCAAGGACATCCACATGTTGTTTTGATTGTTTGGTTTCTTTTCTTTTTGCCAAGTGGATGGACAAGAATGCCTACGAAACTTCTTTAGCTATCTATGCTTTTCTCATCTCAAACTCTATTCATGCTACATCACAAAATTTGATCAAGTCAGATTCGAACCACTCTGTGTGAGGAGCACTCGGAGTCCCCGATTCGTCATAGACTTAAACTTCCAAAACCTCTTTGTGACTCTCGGTCTGACCGATTCCTCCATTTCAGTCCTACCGAGATCATTAAGTTGATCTGAGTTTTCAATCTCGGTGCAACCGATTTGAACTTTTCGGTCACACCGATTTGCTGTAACTGTACACAGTTATGCATCTCGGTGCCACCGAGTTGTTCCACTCGGTCACACTGACAGGTTCGGGCTATATATAGCCACGGGCAAAATTTGGAAATTTCTCCGAAACCCTTCGCCCACGCAATAGCTCGCTCTGCCATCGGAGGTCTCCGGATCGTCTCCTCGTCGCCAGCAGCCTCCTGTCGCTGGTCTCCACCGCCGTCAACGGATTTCGTCCCCGCTTGTTGCCGCCGTAGCGAGCCCACCGCCAAGTTAGGGTATGGACTCAATCTTTGTGCTATCCATGTCTGATTCCTAGCACATTGTATTCTTATTGATTCTTGCCACGATGGAGACTCTTCTATCCAGCCAAAGTAATCCATAGAATAGATGAGATTCAAATTCTTAGGGTTAGGTTTCTGCCGAAACCATATCGGACCCACCGAGTTGAAAAACTCGGTCTCACCGATTTGGCTTATTCCATTGCACTAGTGACTCTCGGTCTGACCGAGAATTACTAATCGGTGCGACCGATTTGAGGATTCAGTGAAACCCTAGCAGTCTCGGTGCCATCGAACTGAGACCCGGTCCAACCGAGATCATTAGTTTAGGTTCCAAAACTGCTTCGGTATCACCGAGTTTGAAAATCGGTTGATCCGAAATGCTTTCAGTGGAAAACTAAAACTGAACTTTTGAATCATTCTTTTGCAAAAATCTCTGCATTTTGTGATGCTCATCTATTCTATCTCATCTATAACTCTTCACAGGGTCAGCAGTCAGCTTTTGCAGTATGTCAGATCAGAGTGACAGCCAGAACAGGTCAGAAGAGCAGATGGAGTTGAGTGAGGGCACTAGTCCCTCAACTACAGATGAAGGGAGCAGAAGTACTCCTAGTAATTTGCCTAAGGCTGCTACTAGGCAAAGGAGGAAAAGAACTTCAGATTCAGAGGATGGAATATCCATATGCTTCAAAAAGAAGAACTGCTGTTGACTACACGTTCCATACAAAGGAACAACATGACTTCTATGAAACAATTCTGTTGGACAAGAAGCCCATAGTTTGTGACATGAGGTGGGTCGACTGGACCTACATCAAGGACAATGAGAAGCACTATCCTGGAGTGCAAGAAAGCTTTGTTGCTTGTGGAGTTGCTGATTATGTTGGACAGAAGTTCACCCACTGGAATGATGAGCTTATCATGCAGTTCTACTCCACAGCACATTTTTACCTAGATGGTAGAATTGTTTGGATGTCTGAAGGTACAAGGTACCAATCCACTGTTGAAGAATGGGCAAGTCTGATAAATGCCCCCAAGGAAAATGAGGATGACCTGGACATTTATGCAAAGAAGAAGATGGATCACAATTCAATGGCTCACATGTACAAGGAAATCCCAGACAAGGCAGTAGAGACTCACAAGTTTGGATCAGTTCACTGTCTGCTGTCTGGGTTGCCAACCATCAATTGGATCCTGAGGCACACTTTGTTGCCCAAGTCTGGTGACCATAACATGATCAAAGGGCATGCCATCAACATGCTGCATGTGTTTGATGTGCCACAGAAGTTCAAAGTCATGAGCCTGATGATTGAAACAATCAAGAGGACTGCAGCAGATCAGAAGAGGAGATGTGGATATGCACCTCAGATTCAGGAATTGATCAACTCAAAGATGGGCACAGGGAGATATCAGTTGGATAAGGAACATCTTCCACTTTATCCAGACTTTGAGGACAATGAGGTTGTCATGAATGAAAATGATCCACAATCAGTTCAAGCTCAAGAGAAGAAGGAGAGGGCAAAGAAGGAGAAGGCTACCAAGATGCCAACTCAAGAGGAGGCATCTGAATATTTCTTGAAAACCAAACAGGAGCAGCTTGGTTACTTGATAGCATCTACACTGAGGATTGAGAAGGGACTGGCCACCCTCACTCAGAAGCAGGAGAGCCTTGAGAGAATCATGGAACTCAAGTTTCATGACCTTGATGTTAAAGTAACTGAGATTCAGTCAGTTGTAGAGCAGCTACAAGATGATATGCAGGAGAGGCAGGGCAAGACTACCACAAATGTGTTTGCCAGAGTGCCCAGAGCCCAGAGGTCAGTTGCAGTTCCAGTGACAGACACTAGAGCAACAACTTCAGCACCAGCCACAACACCTACAGTTCCAGTGCAACCAGCTCCAGCATCTACTCCAGCACCCTCTACTTCAACTGAAGCCTTCGTCCTTGGAGTTATCAGGACACCTCCACCAGAAGATCAAGCCTGAGAGATGATCTAGCACTATGCATTTTCTATGAACTTTTTGGTAACTTGTTGCCAAAGGGGGAGAAAAATGTATAGATCATAGGCTTCGAGAGACAGAGTGTTGCTTTTGTTCTCTCTTGCTTTATTTGGTGGTTTTTCAAACTTTGTTTGCTTTTGGTTGAGATACTATGCTTGTGAGACATTGATGATCATGTGTTTGATCATAAGCTACACATATGCATGTTTGATGATATTATCCTATCTATCTTATGTGATCACTCACTATGCTTGGTGATGAGTGCATGTATTCAATGTTTATTATTTTGAGCGCTCCACCAAGATGTATGTGACAGGGAAGAGTAACACATGAGCCTAATTCTTTGTGCATTTGCAGTCCAAAGCAAATCTTAACCCATGCACAAATTTAGGGGGAGCTCTTGCTTATCACATACTTCTCAAAGCGACGATGTTATTCAATCTTATTATCATTTGTCAAATCTTTGATCTATATGTTGTCATCAATTACCAAAAAGGGGGAGATTGAAAGTGCAACTATCCCTAGGTGGTTTTGGTAATTCATAACAACATATAACTCATTGAGCTAATGCTATTCCAAGACTATTATTTCAGGAAAGCTCAATGAATGGCATGGCATGGATGATGAAAGTGGATCCCTCAAAATACTAAGGACAAAGGATTGGCTCAAGCTCAAAAGCTCAAGACTCTTCATTTTATATTTTAGTGATCCCAGATCATATTGAGTCTATAGGAAAATCCAATACTATCAAGGAGGGATGAGGTGTTGCTTAATGAGCCTCTTGCTTCATGTGCTTTGTGATATGCTCCAAAACCGTCAACTACTTTCCCACATCCACAAATGAACTAAACCCAAAGCCAAAATCGGTCACACCGAGTCTTCCTATCCGGCGCCACCGATTCCAAAACTCATAGCCACTGCCACAAACCCTAAGCAAATCGGTCTTACCGATAGGGATCTCAGTCTCACCGAGATGGGGTTGTAATCTCTCTGTTTCCCTTCGTAACGTTTCGGTGTAACCGAAGTGAGCGATCGGTCCCACTGACATTGCAATGTAAACTCTCTATTTCCTTTTTGTAACATTTCGGTCTCACCGAAAAGAGCAAATCGGTCCCACCGAGTTTACCTGACCAACTCTCTGGAAAGCTTATTACCAAATCGGTCTCACCGAGTTTGTGTAATCAGTCTTACCGAGATTACGTTATGCCCTAACCCTAACCGAGTCGGTCTCACCGAGATGCATGTCAGTCCCACCAAAAATCACTAACGGTCACTAGGTTTACTAAATCGGTCCAACCGAGTTTAACGATTCGGTCCAACCGAGTTTGGTAAATTGTGTGTAACGGTTAGATTTTGTGTGGAGTCTATATATACCCCTCCACCTCCTCTTCATTCGTGGAGAGAGCAATCAGAACGAACCTACACTTCCAACTTACCATTTCTGAGAGAGAACCACCTACTCATGTGTGAGACCAAGATATTCCATTCCTACCATATGAATCTTGATCTCTAGCCTTCCCCAAGTTGCTTTCCACTCAAATCTTCTTTCCACCAGATCCAAAACCTATGAGAGAGAGTTGAGTGTTGGGGAGACTATCATTTGCAGCACAAGAGCAAGGAGTTCATCATCAACGCACCATTTGTTACTTCTTGGAGAGTGGTGTCTCCTAGATTGGCTAGGTGTCACTTGGGAGCCTCCGACAAGATTGTGGAGTTGAACCAAGGAGTTTGTAAGGGCAAGGAGATCGCCTACTTCGTGAAGATCTACCGCTAGGGAGGCAAGTCCTTTGTGGGCGATGGCCATGGTGGGATAGACAAGGTTGCTACTTCGTGGACCCTTCATGGGTGGAGCCCTCTGTGGACTCGCGCAGCCGTTACCCTTCGTGGGTTGAAGTCTCCATCAACGTGGATGTACGATAGCACCACCTATCGGAACCACGCCAAAAACATCCGTGTCTCCAATTGCATTTGAATCCTCCAAACCCTTCCCTTTACTTTCTTGCAAGTTGCATGCTTTAATATCCGCTGCCTATATACTCTTTGCATGCTTGCTTGAATTGTGTGATGATTGCTTGACTTGTCCTAAAGTAGCTAAAATCTGCCAAACTCTAAAATTGGGAAAAGGTTAAGTTTTTATTGGTCAAGTAGTCTAATCACCCCCCCCTCTAGGAATACTTCAAGGTCCTACAATATCCCTAAACCTTACTATGCTCATCTTACCCCCACTGAAACTGCAGCCTTCAGGATCATTGAAATAGTTCGTGTGCAAAATATGTATCTCACTTGTGAAAAATATTCTGCATCAAGAGCACATCACCTTCCTCCAGAGCATCATCCCTAGATTGGGGAATCTCTTGATCCTTAAGGACCTTGGCTTTTGCCAAGCTTGGGGGAGGTGTCCCGGTATCGTATCACCTCCACTATCTTTTTCCTTCACTTTTCTTAGTTCGACCCATAGTTATCTTTTGCTTTAGATGAATAAAAGTTTAGCTCGATCCTTTCTTTTCGAGAGTTTGCTTAGTGATCTATCTTTGTAATCGTGTGCGAGATATATAATAAAGTTTAGTTTGAGTTATGCTTCTTTTACTTTCATGTTTCAATAAAAGAAAGAAAATAAATGAAAAATATCATATGCTAACCTTATGGTAAGTGATGACATCACACAAGGAAAAGTATAAGTAGTAAATTTTATTGTAGATTGACAAACACAGCATTAGTCAATGATGCAACTCATGAAAGAATTAATAAGGGAAGAGAAGATTCACATGCAAATACACTATCCTGGAAATCTTTTGTGATTGTGAGCACGCAACAAAATATTATATGCCAAAAATTGTTAACATTGGACAAGGAAGACAACATAATGATTTATGTTTGTTCATATTCACATAGAAGCTATATTGTCATAGATCCTTCAACATGTGGTTTTTGCCCCTATCTTTGCTAGCCAAAAAATCCGCACCAAGTAGAGATACTACTTGTGCATCCAAAAACCCCTTAAACCTAAATCTTGTTCCGATAGTCTAGCATACCTACCTATGGGTTGAGTAAGATCCTTCAAGTAAGTTGTCATCGGTGCAATAAGGCAATAAAAATTGCTTCTAGAAGTGTTAGATCATTTAGTGTATGAGAAAATTGAGCATTGTACGAACTTGTGATGGCAAAGAATAAAAGCGATAGACTGCATAATAAAGGTTGCCATCATAAGGCAATATAACGTGACGTTCTCTTGCACTAAGGGGTTGATCATACAAACAAAAATCGCATGGCAACCTCTACTTCCCTTTGCGAAGGGCCTATCTTCTACTTTTATGTATTTACTTTCATGCAAGAGTCAAAGTTCTTCTCTCTATTCCTTTTTATTTTCTCCTATGGCAAGCATCATGTGTGAGGAAAGATCTAGGCACATATATCCAGTTGAATATGGGTAGCATGAGTCATTATTGTTAACATCACCCTTAAGGTGAATACGTTGGGAGGTGAAACTATAAGCCCCTATCTTTCTATGTGTCCGGTTGAAACGTCCTACCCATGTGTACGCGGTGAGTGTTAGCAATCATAGAAGACTATATGATGGTTGAGTATGTGGACTTGCCTAAAGGCTTCGATACATGACCCTTCCTGAAAAGATGATGAATTGTAGTTGCAAAGTTGACTGAGAACATAGTTTGTTGGTTTCCAATAGAGTTTATGCTTTATACTCCGATGTTGTGATGAATTGTTATCCGTTCATGAGAAGTCTATGATAAAAGTTTTTATGTTAAACTTTGTTGCTGTTATAATAAGTTACATGATGCTTCTATGTCTGTATTTTGTTTTTATCGACACCTCTCTCTCTAAGCATGTGGACGTGTTTTTCGATTTAGGTTTTCACTTGAGGACAAGCGACGTCTAAGCTTGGGGGAGTTGATACGTCCATTTTGCATCATGTTTACCTACTGTTATTTATGTTGTTTTATTGCATAATAATGCTTTTTGGAGTAATTTTAATGCCTTTTCTCTCATAATATGCAAGGTACACACAAAGGGGGAGGATTCCGGCATCTAGAAATCTGGACCTGAAAAAGCTACGTCAGGCTACCTATTCTGCATAACTCCAAATGAGCTGAAACTTCACGAGAATTTTTTACGAAATAAATGAGGATTTTTGGAGCCAATAAGTACCAGAGGGGGCCCACCAGGTGGGCACAACCCACCTGGGCGCGCCAGGGAGCCCGTGCATGCCCTGGTGGGTTATGCTCACCTCGGACCACCTATGGTGCCCCTCTTCTAGTACATAAGTCATTTTGACCTAGCAAAAATAAGGAGAGTACTTTTGGGACGAAGCGCCACCGTCTCGAGGTGAAACCTGGGCAGGAGCACTTTTGCTCTCCGGCGGAGCGATTCCGCCGGGGGAACTTCCCTCCCAGAGGTGGAAATCATCGTCATCATCATCACCAACAAGTCTCCCATCTTGGGGAGGGCTATCTCCATCAAAATCTTCAACAACACCAATTCCTCTCAAACCCTAGTTCATCTCTTGTGTTCAATCTTTGTACCAGAACTATAGATTGGTGCTTGTGAGTGACTAGTAGTGTTGATTACATCTTGTAGTTGATTACTATATGGTTTATTTGGTGGAAGATTATATGTTCAGATCCATTATGCTATTTAATACCCCTCTGATCTTGAGCATGATGATCATTTGTGAGTAGTTACTTTTGTTCTTGAGGTCACGGGAGAAATCATGTTGCAAGTAATCATGTGAACTTGATATGTGTTCGATATCTTGATGATGTGTATGTTGTGATTCCCTTAGTGGTGTCATGTTAACGTCGACTACATGACACTTCACCATATTTGAGCCTAATGGAATGCATTGTGGAGTATTTATTAGATGATGGGTTGCGAGAGTGATAGAAGCTTAAACCCTAGTTTATGCGCTATTCTGTAAGGGACCGATTGGATCCAAAAGTTTAATGTTATGGTTAGAATTTATTCTTAATACTTTTCTTGTAGTTGCGGATCCTTGCGAGGGGGTTAATCATAATTAGGAGGTTTGTTCAAGTAAAAAACACCTAAGCACCGGTCCACTCACATACCAAAGTATCAAAGTAGCGAACACGAATCGAACCAACAAGATGAAAGTGACTAGATGAAATTCCCGTGTACCCTCAAAAACACTTTGATTATTATAAGAGATCGTTTTGGCCGGTCCTTTGACTCAAAATGATTGGGCTACCTTGCTTCACTTTTTTTTACTACTACCGTTACTTGCTCGTTACAAATTATCTTGCTATCAAACTACTTTGTTATTACTTACAATTTCAGCACTTGCAGACATTACCTTGCTGAAAACCACTTGTCATTTCCTTCTGCTCCTCATTGGATTCGGCACTCTTACTTATCGAAAAAGCTACAATTGATCCCATATACTTGTGGGTCATCAAGGCTATTTTCTGGCGCCGTTGCCGTGGAGTGAAGCGCTCTTGGTAAGTGGAAATTGGTAAGGAAAAATTATTACTACGTGCTGAAATTTACTATCACTTGTTACTATGGAAAATTATCCTTTGAGGGGTTTGTTCAGGGTATCTTCACCTCGACCGGAAACACAATTAGTTACCCCTCAACCTACTGCACCTACTGAAAATATTGAATATGAAATTCCTTCGGGTATGGTAGAACGACTGCTAGCTAATCCTTATGCAGGAGATGGAACCGAGCATCCTGATATGCACTTGATATATGTGGATGAAATTTGTGGATTGTTTAAGCTTGTAGGTTTACCTGGAGATGTAGCTAACAAGAAGGTTTTCCCTTTATCTTTTAAGGGTAAGGCATTGACATGGTATAGGCTATGCGATGATATTGGATCTTGGAACTGGAATCGGTTGAAATTGGAATTCCATCAAAAAATTATCCTATGCATCTAGTTCATCATGATCGGAATTATATATATAATTTTTGTCCTCGTGAAGGAGAAAGTATCGCTCTAGCTTGGCGGAGGCTTAAGTCAATGCTATATTCATGCTCCAATCATGAGCTCTCGAGAGAAATTATTATTCATAATTCTTATGCTCGGCTTTCTCGTAATGATCAATCCCTGCTCGATACTTCTTGTACTGGTTCTTTTATGAAGAAGATTATTGAGTTCTGATGGGATCTTTTATAAAGAACTAAAGGCAACTCTGAAGATTGGGTACTCGACTAAGGTAAAGAGTCAGGTATTGTGTGGCAGTTTGATTGTGTTAAATCTTTTAGGAATACTGATGCTTTTCAAAAGTTTAGCACTAAATATGGACTTGACTCTGAGATAGTAGCTTCCTTTTGTGAATCTTTTGCTACTCATGTTGATCTTCCAAAAGAGAAGTGGTTCAAATATCACCCACCAATTAAAGAAGAAATTAATGAACCGGTAAAAGCTAAAGAAGAAACTATCATTTATAATGTTGATCCACTTGTTCCCACTCCTTATATTGAAAAACCACCTTTCCCTGTTAGGATGAAGGAACATGCTAAAGTTTCAACTGTGCTCAACAAAAGTTATATTAGAACACTTAAACCAGCTGAACAAATCAAAGTAGAACCTAGTGTCGCTATGGTTAAAGATCTCTTGGTTGATAATATTGATGGGCATGTTATTTACTTCATTGCTGAATCTGCTAGAATTGGTAAACCCGGTGAAAAAGATAAACATAGACTTATTGTTGGCATGCATGTTGTCTCAGTTAAGATAGGCGATCATTGTTATCATGGTTTATGTGACATAGGTGGTAGCGTGGGTGCTATTCCCTTTTCCTTGTATCAAGAAATTATGAATGATATAGCACCAGCTGAAATAGAAGACATAGATGTTACTATTATGCTTTTTTAAAAGAGATACTATATCACCAATTGGGATTGTTAGAGACGTTGAAGTCTTGTGTGGGAAAATAAAATACCCTTCTGATTTTCTTGTTCTTGGTTCCTCATAAGATGACTTTTGTCCCACTATCTTTGGTAGACCTTTCTTGAACACCGTTAATGCTAAAATAGATTGTGAGAAACAAACTGTCGATGTTAGCTTTGGTGATGAATCTCAAGAGTTTAATTTTTCTAAGTTTAGTAGAAAACCTCATAAGAAAGATTTGCCTAGTAAGGATGAAATTATTGGTCTTGCTTCTATTGTTGTACGTCCTACTGATCCTTTAGAACAATATTTGCTAGACCAAGAAAATGATTTGCATACGCGTGAAAGAAATGAAATTGATAGAATCTTGTTCGAGTAACAACCTCTGCTTAAACATAATCTACCTATTAAAACTCTAGGAGGTCCTCCTCCACCTAAAGGTGATCCTGTGTTTGAATTAAAACAATTGCCACGTAAATTGAACTATGCTTATCTTGATGAGAAAAAGATGTATCCTATTATTATTAGTGCTAACCTTTCATAACATGAAGAAGAACTGCTATTGGATATACTCTTGATGATCTTAGGGGCATTAGTCCCACACTATGCCAGCACTAGATTAATGGAACCTGATGCTAAACACGTTGTTGATCACAAACGCTAGTTAAATCCGAAGATGAAAGAAGTGGTAAGAAACGGAAATATTGAAACTTCTGGAAGCAGGTATAATCTATCCTATAGCTGATAGTAGATGGGTAAGTCCTGTTCATTGTGTCCCTAAGAAGGGAGGTATAACTGTTGTTCCTAATGATAAGAACGAACTTATTCCACAAAGAATTGTCACAGGATATAGAATGGTAATTCATTTTAGAAAATTAAACAAAGCGACTAGAAAAGATCATTACCCTCTGCCTTTTATTGATCAAATGCTAGAAAGATTATCTAAGCACACACATTTTTGCCTCCCTGATGGATATTCTAGTTTTTCAAATACTTGTTTCTCAACCTGATCAAGAAAAGACCACTTTTACTTGTCCTTTTGGAACTTATGCTTATACATGTATGCCTTTTGGTGTATGTAATGCACCTCTACCTTTCAAACACGTATGACTGCTATATTCTGTGATTTTCTGAAAAGGTTGTTGAGATTTTCATGGATGACTTTACAGTTTATGGGAACTCTTTTCATGATTGTTTAAGCAATCTTGATCGAGTTTTGCAGATATGTGAGCAAACAAATCTTGTATTGAATTGGGAGAAGTGTCACTTTATGTTAACTAAGGTATTGTTTCGGGCCATAAAATTTCTGAAAGAGACATTGTGGTGTACAAAGCCAAGGTTTATGCAATTGAGAAAATGTCATGTTTTGAAGATATCAAAGGTATTCGTAGTTTCCTTGGTGATGCTGGTTTCCATAGGAGATTAATCAAAGACTTTACTTAAATTTCTGGGCCTCTTAGAAATCTTTTGCAAAAGAATATTCCTTTTTTATGATGATTGTTTGGAAGCCTTCTAAACACTCAAGATAGCCTTAATTTCTGCACCTGTTGTTCAACCACCTAATTGGAATTTTCCTTATGAGATTATGTGTGATGCTAGTGATTATGCTGTTGGTGCTATTCTAGGACAAAGAGTCAATAAGAAATTAAATGTTATCCATTATGCTAGTAAAACTCTAGATAGTGCTAAACGACAATATGGTACCACTGAAAAAGAATTCTTAGCAGTGGTGTTTGCTTGCGATAAATTTAGATCCTACATTGTTGATTCCAAGTGACCGTTCACACCAATCATGCTGCTATAAAATATCTTATGGAAAAGAAAGATGCTAAACCTAGAATCATTTGGTGGGTTCTTCTACTACAAGAATTTGATATGCATATCGCTGATAGAAAAGGAGCAGAGAACCCCGTAGCTGATTACCTGTCTAGGCTTGAAAACATTCTTGATGACCCAAAACCTATTAATGATACTTTCCCTGATGAGCAGTTAGCTGCAATAAATGTTTCTAATAGTACACCTTGGTATGCTGACTATGCTAATTATATTGTTGCTGAATACATACCACCTAGCTTAACATACCAACAAAAGAAAAAAAATATTTTATGATTTAAGATATTACTTTTGGAATACCCATATCTTTATAAAGAAGGAGTAGATGGTATTATTAGACATTGTGTACTTGAGCATGAACAAGAACAAATCCTACGGAAATGTCACTCTGAAGCTTATAGAGGACCTCATGCGGGAGACATAACTACTCATAAGGTATTGCAATCTGGTTTTTATTGGCCTACTCTCTTCATGCTCGTAAGTTCGTCTTATCTTGTGATGAATGTCAAAGAATAGGTAATATCAGTAAGTGTCAAGAAATGCCTATGAATTACTCACTTGCTGTTGAACCACTTGATGTTTGGGGATTTGATTTCATGGGACCTTGCCCTTCCTCTAATGGGTATACTCATATTTTAGTTGTTTTTTATTATATTACTAAGTGGGTAGAAGCTATTCCAACTAGTAGTGCTGATCACAACACCTCTATTAAAAAGGAAGGTATTTTCCCAAGGTTTGGAGTCCCTAGATATTTAATGACGGATGGTGGTTCACACTTTATTCATGGTGCTTTCCGTAAAATGCTTGCCAAGTATGATGTTGACCACATAATTGCATCATCCTATCATCCTTAGTCTAGTGGTAAAGTTGAACTTAGCAATAGAGAAATAAAACTAATTTTACAGAAGATTGTCAATGGGTCCTGGAAGAATTGGTCTGAGAAACTAGATGATGCACTTTGGGCTTATAGAACGGCATCTAAATATCCTATTGGTATGTCTCCTTATAAAATGGTTTATGGAAAAGCTTGTCATTTTCCTCTTGAGTTAGAACATAAAGCATATTGGGCAATTAAATAACTCAATTATGATTTCAAACTTACTGGTGAAAAGAGGTTATTTGATATTAGCTCACTAGATGAATGGAGAACCCAAGCTTATGAAAATGCAAAGTTATTCAAAGAAAAAGTTAAAAGATGGCATGATAAAATAATCCAAAAACATGAGTTCAAAGTTGGAGAATATGTTCTTTTGTACAACTCTCGTTTCAGATTCTTTGGAGGAAAACTCCTCTCCTGTAGCGACCAGACCTCAAACAGTCTGATCTCTGTGCTATAGTGTCATCCCTGGATCAGTAATGCTGACACGCACAGTACTCGAAGGATTTATAACAGAGTAGAAATCACACACTTATTACATCGAATGTCTCAAAAGAGAACTTATTAAAATAAATATGGCTTAAGGCCATCTAATAACGATAACAGCGGAAGGC
This sequence comes from Triticum aestivum, assembly GCF_018294505.1. NCBI lineage: Eukaryota > Viridiplantae > Streptophyta > Magnoliopsida > Poales > Poaceae > Triticum > Triticum aestivum. The sequence continues at coordinate 161,272,168 of NC_057807.1, forward strand.
TTGGAACATAAGTGAGTCCATCAACTCCAACGGCATCACTGAGTATGGAACCACGACCTAAAGGCACCTTACTCGTCGTTTGAAAAGTCTGCAACATGAACGTTGCAGCCCGAAACGGGTCAGCACATGGAATATGCTGGCAATGTAGCACATAGAGAGTAATGAAAGAATAAAGCTATATTACATGCATATATGGCTGGTGGAAAGCTCTATGGTTACAGCTTTTGCGTAAAGCCAATTTTTCCCTACTACAAAGGAATAAATTTTATTTAACTATCATGGTGGTTGTTAAACATTGAGAGTGTAGACACCCTCTCAATCCCAATTAAACATCATCATTAAAATCCAACAATATTAATTAAAGTAACATGATGAGATTCACATGATAATCCAAGTACTATATAGTCAAAACGTCCATAACCGGGGACACGGCTAACCATGATTAGTTTATACACTCTGCAGAGGTTTGCACACTTTTCCCCACAAGACTCGATCTCCTCCGTTGGGATTCTCGCACTACATGGTGTTTGAGAAACGGATGACCGAGACATAGTCTTTCAGAAGCGCTAGCACCTTACGATCGGGTGGACAGTTACACCTACTTTCCGCTACATCTGCTAGTCTATCATTGCAAGAGTTCGCACGACTTAATCAACTATGCTAGAGCCCATAGTAGCTTGTGGCTGCACACGGAAGTTTCTAGCATGAATAATCTCTTGATCCCTTTGAGCCTGGGTGGCGGTCCATCAAGTAAAACAGGCAATCGCTGGAATACCCAGGTGCCTCAATCCACCCAGATGTGTATTAAAGTTGCCACCTTAAACAAACCATTAATTAACAATCTCACATCTGTCATGGATACACTCACCCAATCCACGTATACTAGCATAGCATGGCATTACAAGCAAATGTAGAGTAACTCCCAAGGGTTTGATAAAAAACAGGTAATAGGTACTACCTCATCTACTTCCCAAAAACCCACATATTAAATCAAATCCTAATGATGCAATTGTTTGAGGATTGATCTAATGCAATAAAACTAGGTAGTAAAGAGGTATGATCAAAGTGTTACATGCCTTGCTGATGATCCGTGAAACCTAGGGATTCCAAGTAGCAAGCGGCGCACTCCGGGTACTGTATCGCAAACAAACAAGCATACAATAAGTAATCATCTAAAGCACGGGTAAAACTCAAACCAGAGATCTAACCAGAAAGTTCAACTTAAGAACTTCGGTTTGCAAAAAGAATCAAATCAAACGAAGCAAAGAAAGTCAAACGGCGAAAGAAACAAGCTTCGTTTACTAATCTGGACCTAAGTCAAATTTTACAGAAGCAAAAACTTGTTTGAGTTGGTTAAATGGAAAGAGGGTTTCGAGATGAAACTCTAGGCGCTTGAATCGCCTGATTCCGATAAACGAGCGAAAAGATAAACTAAAACAAAAAACAGATCGGAAATCGCGATCAGAAATAATCGCGGAAAATCCAAGAAAAAGGAAAACTGACGAACAAGCTAACGAACGAACATTCGCTGTCTGCGGCTAAACGACGAAAACCGTTCGTTAGAATGTACGTACGGACGAACGTGCGCTAAATAAACTAAACCGAGAAAACCAGATCTAGGTTTTTTTAAAAACCGAACGAAAAACCGGCGGAAAAACCAAACGGTTTTCTCGAGGAAAACCGCCGGCGGCGAGGCGGCGGCTACCTCCAGCGAGGGGGCGGCGGGGTCTGGCGGGGTCGACGGGGCGGCGACGGGGTCCGGCGGGGCGGCAGCGTCCGGCGGGGCGGCGGCGACATGTGACGTCGGCGGCGGTAGGCGGCGTGGCGCGGAATCTGGCGGCGGGGCGGCGGCAGCGGCGGCGGCGGCGATGGTGGCGGCGGCGGGGCTAGGGTTAGGGTTTGGAGCGGGGCGGGCTGGTGGCTCGAGTGGGCTCGGGGCGGCGCATTATAAAGGCCCTGCCAGGCGGAGTCCTGGCCGAACACGGCCCAAAGTCGGTTTCGTTTTTTTTAACATTACGCGCGGAAAAACAAATAAAAGAAATACTAAACGGACTCCAAAAATCCCGAAATAAATTTTCCCCGACTTCTAAAATCAAGCCTTCAGATGAACATTTATTTGGGGCCTAAATGCAATTTTGAAAATGCGCATTTTTCCTAAATTCGAATAAAATAGCAATAAACTCCAAAATAAAATCTTATTTGATTTTATTATCAAATCCTCAATATTTCTTTATTTTTGGGAAAGTCATTCTATTCCCTCTCTCATATTTTCATAGTAGAAATAATTGAAGATACAATAAATAAAATCAAATGATCCTATTTTCAAAATTTGAGAAAACTCAAATATGAAAATAACGAAATTCACAACACTCTCCGTGGGTCCTTGAGTTGCGTGAAATTTCTAGGATCAAGCCAAAATGCAATAAAATATGATATGCAATGATGATCTATGTATAACATTCCAAATTGAAAATTTGGGATGTGACAAACCTACCCCCCCTTAAGATGAATCTCGCCCTCGAGATTCGGGTTGGCTAGAAAATAGGTGAGGGTGGTCCTTTAGCAGATCTTCCTCTCGCTCCCAGGTGGCTTCATCTTCGGTGTGGTGGCTCCACCGAACTTTGCAAAACTTGATAACCTTGCTGCGGGTGACTCGGCTGGCATACTCAAGAATCTTGACTGGTTTCTCCTCATAGGTCAAATCACTATCCAACTGAATCGCTTCCAGCGGCACTGTATCTCTCAGCGGTATATCAGCCATCTCTACGTGGCACCTCTTCAACTGGGAAACGTGGAACACATCGTGAACTCCTGACAATCCTTCGGGCAATTCCAACTTGTAAGCAACTTCTCCCATACGCTCCAGAACTTTGTATGGTCCCACAAAATGTGGCACTAATTTCCCTTAACTCCGAAGGGCTTAACTCCCAGAAGTGGAGATACACGAAGATAAACTCGGTCTCCGACTTTGTAAATTGTTTCCTTGCGCTTAGAATCTGCATAGCTCTTCTGCCTGGATTGGGCTACCTTGAGTCTATCGCGAATCAACTTCACCTTCTATTCAGACTCCTTAATCAAATCTGGTCCAAACAACTGTCGTTCTCCAACTTCATCCCACGACAATGGGGTCCTGCACCTCCTTCCGTACAAAGCTTCGAAAGGGGCCATCTTTAGGGTGGATTGATAACTGTTGTTGTAGGAGAACTCTGCATATGGCAAATTATCATCCCAACTAGATCCATACTAGCGCACAAGCTCTCAGCATATCCTCCAAAATCTGATTGACTCTCTCGGTCTGTCCATCTGTTTGCGGTTGAAAAGCCGTACTGAACTCTAGCCTGGTACCCAAGGTTTCGTGCAACTGATTCCAGAACTTTGAGGTAAACTGGGTTCCTCTATCTGATACAATGCTCCTCGGAACTCCATGCAGACATACGATCCTGGTCATGTAGATCTTTGCCAACTTAGCACTGGTGTAAGTTGTCTTCACTGGGATGAAATGAGCTACCTTTGTCAAACGATCGACTATAACCCAAATCGAGTCATAGCCTGAACGAGTCCAGGGCAATCCCATGATAAAATCCATGCCTAACTTATCCCACTTCCATTCGGGTATTGGCAATGGCTGCAACAATCCTGCCGGCTTCTGATGCTCTACCTTCACTCTTTGACAGACATCACATACTGCTACATACTCCGCAATATCCTTCTTCATTCCGGTCCACCAGAAAGTATCCTTCAAATCCAAATACACCTTGGTATTTCCTGGGTGAATCGAATACGGCGAATCATGGGCCTCCTGTAGAATCAACTTCCTGATCTCCGGCTCATTGGGCACATAAACGCGGTCCTCAAACCATAAGGTATCGTGCTCATCCTCACGAAATCCTTTAGCTTTTCCTTTGCTCATCTTCTCCCATATCTCGGCAATCTCCTTGTCAGTCTTCTGGGCTTCTTTGAGCTTATCCATCAGAGTTGACTGAATCTCCAATGCTGCTACATATCCTCTCGGAACTATCTCCAAACATAGCTCACGAAGATCCTCGGCTAACTCCCTTGGTAACTCTCCGGTCAAGAGTGTGTTGACATGGCTCTTGCGGCTCAAGGCATCGGCTACTACGTTAGCCTTTCCGGGGTGATAATGCAATCTCATATCATAATCCTTGATGACTCCCAACCATCTCCTTTGCCTGAGATTCAATTCCTTCTATGTGAAAATGTACTTCAAACTCTTGTGATCCGTGTACACCTCACAATGGTTTCCGATGAGAAAGTGTCTCCATGTCTTCAATGCATGCACTACGGCCGCTAACTCCAAATCATGCGTAGCATAATTCAACTCATGAGGCTTAAGCTATCGAGAAGCATACGAAACAGCTCTTCCCGCCTGTATAAGCACTACTCCTAGTCCTCGACGTAAGCGTCGCAATACACCTCATAATCCTTGCGCTGATCCGACAAAATCAACACTAGCGATGTAACCAAACATTTCTTCAATTCCTGGAAACTGGTCTCACATTCCCCAGTCCATTTGAACTTGGTATCCTTATTTAACAACTCCGTCATAGGCTTCGCAATCTTCGAGAAATTCTCAATGAATCTCCGGTAGTATCCTGCCAGCCCAAGAAACTCCGGATCTCTCCAACTGTCGTTGGTGCTACACAATTTGTCACAGTGACAACCTTGGTGGCATTTACTGCTATTCCTTCTCCGGATATAACATGTCCGAGGAATCCAACTTCTTTCAACCAAAACTCACATTTGTTGAACTTGGTATATAACTGATGTTCTCTGAGCTTCTCCAGTACCAAACGCAAATGCTCCTTATGCTCTTCCTCATTCTTCGAGTAAACCAAAATATCATCAATGAACACCACGACGAACTTATCCCAAAACTCCATAAACACCTTGTTCATCATGTTCATGAAATACGCAGCTGCGTTAGTCAGACCAAATGACATAACGGTATACTCATATAGCCCATACCTGGTGGTAAAAGCTATCTTAGGTATATCCTGCTCTCGAATATTCAACTGATGGTATCCTGATCGCAGATCGATCTTGGAAAATACCTTAGCTCCTTGCAATTGGTCAAACAAATCATTGATCATCGGCAGTGGGTACTTGTTCTTGATGGTCACTTCATTTAGTCCTCGATAATCAACAACCATCCTCAAAGATCGATCCTTCTTCTCCACTAGAAGCACTGGTAATCCCCAAGGTGAAGAACTTGGGCGAATATAGCCTTTATCCAATAACTCATTAATTTGCTTCTTAATTTCCTCCAAATCTTGTGCGGGCATCCGGTACGGTCTCTTAGATATCGGCCCTGTGCCTGGCAAAAGCTCAATCAAAAACTCATTGTCTCTATCTGGTGGCATGCCTGGCAACTCTTCGGGAAGTACACCAGGGAAATCCTTTACCACTGGTACTTCCTCCTGCACAACTCCTGATAAGGAATTTACTTGTGCCTTCTTTGGCTCATGCCGTGATACATACTTCATCCTTCTTCCTTCTGGGGTGGTAAGCAAAATCGACTTACTAGCGCAATCGATGTTTCCTCCATACATAGATAGCCAATCCCTACCCAGAATTACATCCAAACCTTGTGATTCCAAAATGATTAAATCCGAGGGGAAAACATGCCTACCTATACTCAATGGCACTTGAAAACATCCTCAACTGGCCATATACTCCGCTCCTGGTGAGCTTACTAACATAGGTGTTCTAAGAACCTTGGTGGGCAGTTTATATTTATCCACAAATCCCCTTGATATGTATGAATGCGATGCACCGGTATCAAAAGAACGATTGCAGTAAATTACTTAACCAAAAACTTACCTACTACTGCATCTAGCTGGGCTTCAACCTCCTGCACATTAACGTGGTTCACCTGTCCCTTGTTGAAAGGGTTCGGCTTCTTTCCTGAGCTTCCATTGCCATTTCCATTCTGGGCTTCAGGACATTCATTGACATAATGTCCAGTCTTCTGGCACTTAAAGCAAGTGACTTGGCTCAGGTCTCTCTTGGCTGGGGTTGACGGGTTGGTACGGTTCTGGCCATTGCTTCCACCATTCCCGTTACCATTCTTGGGGCCATTATGGTTGTGCGAGCTACCTCCTCCATGGGTATGCTGGAAATGTCCTCCCGATTTCGGGGTAAAATGTGGCTTTTTTTGAGCTCCAGAATTGTACTTCCCTTGTCCATAATTCCTCTTGCGGTTCTCAATCTGCTGCTGCTTCCCTTCAATCATAAGAGCACGATCTACCAACTCCTGATAGTTGTTGAAAGTTTCTACCATCAACTGCATGCTCAGCTCATCATTCAGTCCTTCCAGAAACTTCTCCTGCTTAGCTGCATCCGTAGCAATGTCATCTGGGGCATAACATGCTATCCTACTAAATTCATCCACATACTGGCCAACTGTCCGTCCTCGTTGGCGCAAGTTGCGAAACTCACGCTTCTTCATGGCCATAGCTCCTACTGAAACATGGGCAGTACGGAAAGCCTGCTGAAACTGATCCCATGTGACAGTGTCGATAGGATAAGTGGCTGTGAAATTCTCCCACCATGATGTTGCGGGTCCTTCCAGCTGATGTGCGGCAAAATGCACCCTCTCCGCATCTGTGCATCCTGCAGTGGTTAACTCCCTTGCTGTCTTGAGGAGCCAATCATCTGCAACAATCGGCTAAGTGCTACTGGAGAACACCGGCGGATTTAGCCTAAGAAAACAGGTTAAGTGATCAACAGGTGGTGGTGGTGGTGGGTAGTTGTTGTTGTTCCCCTGATTCTGATTCTGGACTAGCAACTGCATCAACGCATTCTGCTTCTGGATCAACTGAGTGAGCTCCGGTGGGAAAGCAAATCCATTGTCACGTCACGGAGGCATCTAAGGGTTTTAGAAAAGATGAGAATATAGAATAGAATGAGGTCTAGAGGGAAAACACTACCCATATGCACATGAGACAAATGCAAACAAAATCGCTTCAATCAATTCAAACAAGGGCATACAATGGTCTAACTATCGTTACAAAAGTGCTCGGACTATACTAGATATATGGGGGAATACTACTACTGGTATGGTGGTCGACTAGAAAAACTGCTCCGATGAAGATTCCATGATATCTGCTCCAGCTTCATCAACATAGTCATCATCGCTATCGTCTGGGTCCGAGTTAGTGTCGTCGATGATGATGTAGTTCTCTGGACAAGTGCATTCATCTTCTCCTTCAGTTGCGAGAAATCACACGAACACTCTTAGCTTCTTCTTTAGATCATCATTCTTCTCCACTAGTGTTGCTATTTCCTCCTCATATCCATCGCGTGTAGACTTGAGTTCTTCCTCTAGCTCCGTGATCTTGGTCATGGCCTTCTTCAGGTCTAACATGCCTGCACACATCTGGTTCTCCTAGCGTCGAATGTGCTGGTTTAACTCCTGGATGAAAGCTGTGATTGATCTATCCTTCCTGGTGCTGATCATCTCCCATTGCTCATCTCGCCGCCCACAAATCTGGTAGATTGTATCCTTGAGTTCCTTGTGGTAAACTTCTCCAATACGTCCCATTGTGATGTGGGCTACCATGCTCTTTCCTAGACTCCAGGGTGGTGCATCAAAGGAAAACTCTATGGGCTCAGTGACGGGCATGAACGTCCTTGCCGGAACTTGAACTTGAACCATCCAGCGCTCCTCTTCAGGTAAAGTGGCGTTGTAGGCCCCGGTGAAGCATGGTATTCCGATGTTCAGGTATCTAGTGACTTCCTTCAAGTGACGTCCAAAGGGTGCATCTTCATACAGTTGCGTGAACTTGTTCCTTGCATCCGCCATCCTAAAAGAGTAGAAAAGATGAGGAGTCAGAAATGAGAAGAGTGAGTAGTGATCTAGGGCTTTTTGCTTAGTAGTCGTGTCCTACAGTCAGCGTGTGCTCTGATACCATCTTGTAGCGACCAGACCTCAAACAGTCTGATCTCTGTGCATCAGTGTCATCCCTGGATCAGTAATGCTGACACGCACAGTACTCGAAGGATTTATAACAGAGTAGCAATCACACACTTATTACATTGAATGTCTCAAAAGAGAACTTATTACAATAAATATGGCTTAAGGCCATCTAATAACGATAACAGCGGAAGGTTTGGAAGATAAGTGAGTCCCTCAACTCCAACGGCATCACTGAGTATAGAACCACGACCTAAAGGCACCTTACTCGTCTTCTGAAAAGTTTGCAACATGAACGTTGCAGCCCGAAATGGGCCAGCACATGGAAGATGCTGGCAATGTAACACATAGAGAGTAATGAAAGAATAAAGCTATACTACATGCATATATGGCTGGTGGAAAGCTCTATGGTTACAGTTTTTGCGTAAAGCCAATTTTTCCCTACTACAAAGGAATAAATTTTATTTAACTATCATGGTGGTTGTTAAACATTAAGAGTGTAGACACCCTCTCAATTGCAATTAAGCATCATCATTAAAACCCAACAATATTAATTAAAGTAACATGATGATATTCACATGATAATCCAAGTACTAGATACTCAAAACGTCCATAACCGGGGACACAACTAACCATGATTAGTTTATACACTCTGCAGAGGTTTGCGCACTTTTCCCCACAAGACTCGATCTCCTCCGTTGGGATTCTCGCACTACATGGTGTTTGAGAAACGGATGACCGAGACATAGTCTTTCAGAAGCGCTAGCACCTTACGATCGGGTAGACAGTTACACCTACTTTCCCCTACATCTGCTAGTCTACCACTGTAAGAGTTCGCATGACTTAATCAACTATGCCAGAGCCCATAGTAGCTTGTGGCTACACACGAAAGTTTCTAGCATGAATAATCTCATGATCCCTTTGAGCCTGGGTGGCGGTCCATAAAGAAAACAGGCAATCACTGGAATACCCAGGTGCCTCAATCCACCCAGATGTGTATTAAAGTTGCCACCTTAAATAAACCATTAATTAACAATCTCACATCTGTCATGGATACACTCACCCAATCCACGTCTACTAGCATAGCATGGCATTACAAGCAAACGTAGAGTAACTCCCAACGGTTTGATAAAAAAAACAGGTAATAGGTACTACCTCATCTACTTCCCAAAAACCCACATATTAAATCAAATCCTAATCATGCAATTGTTTGAGGATTGATCTAATGCAATAAAACTAGGTAGTAAAGAGGTACGATCAAAGTGTTACTTGCTTTGCTGATGATCCGTGAAACCTAGGGATTCGAAGTAGCAAGCGGCGCACTCCGGGTACTCTATCGCAAACAAACACGCATACAATAAGTACTTATCTAAAGCACGGGTAAAACTCAAATAATAAATCTAACCAGAAAGTTCAACTTAAGAACTCCGGTTTGCAAAAAGAGTCAAATCGAACGAAGCAACGAAAGTCAAACGGCGAAAGAAACAAGCTTCGTTTACTAATCTGGACCTAAGTCAAATTTTACAGAAGCAAAAACTTGTTTGAGTTGCTTAAATGGAAAGAGGGTTTCGAGACGAAACCCTAGGCGCTTGAATCGCCTGATTCCGATAAACGAGTGAAAAGATAAACTAAAACGAAAAACAGATCGGAAATCGCGATCAGAAATAATCGCGGAAAATCCGAGAAAAAGGAGAACTGACGAACAGGCTAACGAATGAACGTTCGCTGTCTGCGGCTAAACGACGAAAACCGTTCGTTAAAATGAACGTATGGACAAATGTCCGCTAAATAAACTAAACCGAAAAAAACGGATCACAGGTTTTTTTTAAACCGAACGAAAAACCGAACGGTTTTCTCGAGGAAAACCGCCGGCGGCGAGGCCGCGGCTACCTCCGGCGAGGGTGCGGCGGGGTGCAGCGGGGTCCGGCGGGGCGGCGGCGTCCGGCGGGGCGGCGGCGGCGTGCGGCGGCGGCGGCGGCAGGCGGCGCGGTGCGGAATCCGGCGGCGGCGGCGGGGCTAGGGATAGGGTTTGGCACGGGGCGGGCTGGTGGCTCGGGTGGGCTCGGGGCGGCGCATTATAAAGGCCCGGCCAGGCGGAGTCCTGGCCGAACATAGCCCAAAGTCGGTTTCGTTTTTTTTGAAAAACATTACGCATAGAAAAACAAATAAAAGAAATACTAAACGGACTCCAAAAATCCTGAAATAAATTTTCCCCGACTTCTAAAATCAAGCCGGTTCAGATGAACATTTATTTGGGGCCTAGATGCAATTTTGAAAAACACGCATTTTTCCTAAATTCAAATAAAATAGCAATAAACTCCAAAATACAATCTTATTTGATTTTATTATCAAATCCTCAATATTTCTTTATTTTTGGGAAAGTCATTTTATTCCCTCTCTCATATTTTCTTAGTAGAAATAATTGAAGATAAAATAAATAAAATCAAATGATCCTATTTTCAAAATTTGAGAAAACTCAAATATGAAATAAGGAAATTCCCAACACCCTCCGTGGGTCCTTGAGTTGCGTGAAATTTCTAGGATCAAGCCAAAATGCAATAAAATATGATATGCAATGATGATCTATGTATAACATTCCAAATTGAAAATTTGGGATGTTACATCTCCAAACGGGAAGGACCCTATGTTATCGAGGAGGTTTATCGGTCTGGAGCTATCAAAATAAATAATGCAGAAGGTACTAACCTGAAGGTTATTAATGGAGAACGAATAAAACATTATATCTCAGGTACACCCATTAATGTTGAAAGCAATATTCTCCAAACTATGACACCGGAAGAACACATAAAAGAAACCTTTTGGAACACTCCAGAACCGTGAAAAGGAGGAGGTATGTGATAGGGTAAGTAAACGGACTCCGAAAACTCCGCAAAATATTTTTTGTCAGTTTTGGAATATTTAGAAAATTTGGAAAATAAGAAACTACCAGGAAGGTGACCCTGGTTGGCACAAGACACCAGGGTGGGCCTGGCTTGCCTGGCGTGCCTAGGTGGGTTGTGCCCACCTCGGGTACCTTCCGGACTCCGTTTTACTTCTGTTTGCTTGTTTCCCAAGACACCAGGAGGCGGGAGCGGTAGCGATGGTTTTGAGCGAGGGAGGGGTGGTGTTTGTCTGTGTGAGCGGAGGTTTTGGGGTGTGTGTGGAGGGGGGGCAAGTTGGTGTTTGAGGAAATACCGGGGCAAGTGAAATTTTTACTAGGCGGGAGTAAAATGTCGGGCTACTGAAAATTTGGATCAAGGGCAGGCAGATATTTTTGAGATTGCGAGCGATGCTGAGGCGGGAGTAACAAGGCGGGGCTACTAAAATTTTAAATCAAGGAATTGAAGCAGAGTGGGAATAACATACTTCACACACGGTCCACACATACTAATCGTGTGCTATCAAACATAAAAACCTTCCAGGCGGTAGATATTTTCGAGATTACGAGGCAGTAGATATTTTCGAGAGCGAGAGGTAAGCCTCGTGGAGCCCAATTTACTGTGCTGATGTGAGTGACTATAGGGGCACGGGCGTGGCACACGAGTATTCTGAATGAACTGTGTCTGTTGCGTCCCCAATCGCAAATAGTTTCAACATCCAACTCGTGTGCCGTTTATAAATTTCGCAAAAAGAATAATGCGGGAAAGGGTTAAAACACGAACACACTTGCATGTGGACCAAATATATGTATGAAAAGGGCGGTTTGATGTTCGAATACCCAAGGCACAACTTTGATGTGGCACATGTCGCACAAAAGCACAGTATTGCTAGTCAACCACCCCTACGAACCCCACTTCGTGTCGGCGGTAAGGGAATCCTAGCTATGAATGCATGCACCCAAATAGCTAGGTTTGAAATCTCACCCTACCGTAGCAGAAAACCTATAGGAGTCCAACATATATATGGTCAAACTTTCCCTTTCGCTTCCCGACAAAGGTGGATCGTGTGCCGACCCATAAATGTGTGCTTGTGGCGCAAGATGGGTGAGACCACATACAAACCACCTCCAGGTGGCCCTACTATATGTATGAAAAGGGTGTGGTGTGATATTTAACTACCATTCACAACTTTGATGTGGCACGTGCGCCTCGCAAATTAATCGGACTTCCCCTACCCCATGAAGGTTGCAAGTAGGGCGAAGTATCCTGATGACCCACAAGTATAGGGGATCTATCATAGTCCTTTCGATAAGTAAGAGTGTCAAACCCAACGAGGAGCAGAAAAAAAGGGCAACTGGTTTTTAGCAAGGTATTCTCTGCAAGCACTGAAATTATCGGTAACAGATAGTTGTGTGATACGATAATTCGTAACGGGTAATAAGTAACCATAGTAACTAAGGTGGAACAAGGTGGCCCAATCCTTTTTGTAGCAAAGGACAAGCCTGGACGAACTCTTATATAAAGCAAAGCGCCCCCGAGGACACATGGGAATTACTGTCAAGTGATGTCTACTACACAACCTTCTTCTTGTAGACGTTGTTGGGCCTCCAAGTGCAGAGGTTTGTAGGACTATAGAAAATTTCCATCAAGTGGATGACCTAAGGTTTATCAATCATTGGGAGGCGTAGGATGAAGATGGTCTCTCTCAAACAACCCTGTAACCAAATAACAAAGAGTCTTTTGTGTCCCCAACACACCCAATACAATGGTAAATTGTATAGGTGCACTAGTTCGGCGAAGATATGGTGATACAAGTGCAATATGGATGGTAGATATAGGTTTTTGGAATCTGAAATTATAAAAACAGCAAGGTAACAAGTAATAAAAGTGAGCGAAAATAGTATTGCAATGCTTCGAAACAAGGCCCAGGGTTCATACTTTCACTAGTGCAAGTTCTCTCAACAATGATAACATAATTAGATCATATAAAAACCCCTCAACATGCAACAAAGAGTCACTCCAAAGTCACTAATAGCGCAGAGAAAATGAAGAGATTATTGTAGGGTACGAAACCACCTCAAAGTTATTCTTTTCGATCAATCCGTTGGGCTATTCCTATAAGTGACACAAACAGCCCTAGTGTTCGTAGTAAAATAACACCTTAAGACACAAATCAACCAAAACCTAATGTCACCTAGATACTCTAATGTCACCACAAGAATTCGCGGTTTGATTATACGATATGCATCAGACAATCTCAGATTCGTCTAATCAAACCAACACAAAGAACTTCAAAGAGTGACCCAAAGTTTCTACCGGAGAGTCAAGACGAAAATGTGTGCCAACCCCTATGCATAAGTTCACAAGGTCACTGAACCCGCAAGTTGATCACGAAAACATACATCAAGTAGATCACGTGAATATCCCATTGTCACCACAGATAAGTACATGCTAGACATACATCAAGTGTTCTCAAATCCTTAAAGACTCAATCCGATAAGATAACTTCAAAGGGAAAACTCAATCCATTACAAGAAGGTAGAGAGGGAGAAACATCATAAGATCCAACTATAGTAGCAAAGCTCGCGGTACATCAAGATCGTGTCAAATCAAGAACACGAGAGAGAGAGAGAGAGAGAGAGAGAGAGAGAGATCAAACACATAGCTACTGGTACATACCTTCAGCCCCGAGGGTGAACTACTCCCTCCTCGTCATGGAGAGCACCGAGATGATGAAGATGGCCATCAGTGATGGATCCCCCCTCTGGCAGGGTGCCAGAATAGGGTCCCGATTGGTTTTTCCTGGCTACAGAGGCTTGCGGCGGCAGAAGTCCCGATCTAGGTTTCTTTTCGGGGGCTTATGTATTTATAGGAATTTTTGGCATCGGTTTCATGTCAGGGGGGTCTCCGAGTCAGCCACGAGGTAGGGGGGCGCGCCCAGGGGTTAAGGTTGCGCCCTCCACCCTCGTGGTTGGCTCGGGACTCTTCTGGCCCAACTCTTTTGCTTCGGGGGCTTCTTCTAGTCCATAAGAAATCTCCATAAACTGGGTTGTCGATTGGACTCTGTTTGGTATTCCTTTTCTGTAGAACTCAAAAACAAGGAAAAAACAGAAAACTGGCACTAGGCTCTAGGTTAATAGGTTAGTCCCAAAAATCATATAAAATAGCATATAAATTCATATAAAACATCCAAGATGGATAATATAATAGCATGGAACAATCAAAAATTATAGATATGTTGGAGACGTATCATCAAGCTAGTTTTCATCATGCTCATATGATTCGCGTTCATTACTTTGATAATTTGATATGTGGGTGGACTAGTGCTTGGGTGTTGCCCTTCCTTGGAGAAGCCTCCCACTTGTGATTAACCCCTCTTGCAAGCATTTGCAACTACGAAAGAAGAATTAAGCTAAATCTAACCATAGCATAAACATATGGATCCAAATCAGCCCCTTATGAAGCAACACATAAACTAGGGTTTAGGCTTCTATCACTCTAGAAGCTCATCATCCACTTATTACTTCCCAGTGCCTTCCCCTAGTCCCAAATCATGGTGAAGTTTCATGTAGTCGACGTTCACATAACACCAATAGAGGAAAGACAACATACATCTCATCAAAATATCGAACGAATACCAAATTCACATGATTACTTATAACAATACTGCTCCCAAGTCCTCAGGAACAAACGTAACTACTCACAAAGGAAATTCATGTTTATAATCAAAGAAGTATTAATTATCGTTAAGGATCTGAATAAATGATCCTCCACCGAATACAACTAGCATCAACTACAAGGAGTAATCAACACTACTAGCAACCCACAGGTACCAATCTGAGGTTTTGAGACAAATATAGGATACAAGAGATGAACTAGGATTTGAGAGTAGATGGTGCTGGTGAACATGTTGATGGAGATTGACCCCCTCTCGATGAGAGGATTGTTGGTGATGACAATGGCTTCGATTTCCCCCTCTGTGAGGGAAGTTTCCCCGGCAGAACAGCTCTGCCGGAGCCCTGGATTGGTTCTGCCCAAGTTCCGCCTCGAGACGGCGGCTCTTCGTCCCGAAAGCTTCCTTATTATTTTTTTTCCAGGTAAAAACCCTTCATATAGCAGAACATGGGACCGAGGGCCTGCCAGGTGCGCGACAAGGCAGGGGGCGTGCCCCCACCCTTGTGGATGGCTTGTGGGTCCCCTCTGGTGCTTTCTTTGCCCAATATTTTTCATTTATTCCAAAGTGATTCTCCGTAAAGTTTCAAAACTTTTGGAGTTGTGTAGAATAGGTCTCTAATATTTGCTCCTTTTCCTTCCCAGAATTCTAGCTATCAGAATCCCCCCTCTTCATGTAAACCTTATAACATAAGAGAGAAAAGGCAAAAGTATTGTTCTATAATGTGTAATAACAACCCATAATGCAATAAATATCAATATAAAAGCATGATGCAAAATGGACGTATCAACTCCCACAAGCTTAGACCTCGCTTGTCCTCAAGTGAAAGCCGAAATCAAAAAATATGTCCACATGTTTAGAGATAGAGTATGGACATGAGGGCATCATGATCATCTTTAGAATAGAAACATATATTGTCATATTATTTCTTATGATAAAGTAACAATTCATTCACAAGGTAAAGTATGAATCAAAAACTTCATCGAAAACTAACAAACTATGATCTCAGTCACTGAAGCAACTGTAATTTATCATAGCATCAGAAAGAGTCAATACAAGAGATTTTTAGCAACTCCACATACTCAACTATCATTTAGTATTTCAAAATTGCTAACACTCACGCGATACTTATGGGTTCAAAGCCTCAGTCGGACACAGAGAAAGATAGGGGCTTATAGTTTCGCCTCCCAACCTTTTACGTCAAGGGTAATGTCAACAATAATACATATTGATAACCTACATCCGAGTGGATATATATATATTTGGATCTTTCAGATACGTCTCCAATGTATCTATAATTTTTATTGTTCCATGTTATTATATTATCTGTTTTGGATGTTTTATATGCATTAATATGCTATTTTATATTATTTTTGGGACTAACCTATTAACCTAGAGCCCAGTGCCAGTTTCTGTTTTTTTGCCTGTTTTTGTGTTTCGTAGAAAAGGAATACCAAACGGAGTCCAAACATAATAAAACTTTCGCGATGATCTTTCTTGGACCAGAAGCAAACCAGGAGACTTGGAGATGAAGTCGGAGGAGCCATGAGGCGACCACAAGGGTGGAGGGCACGCGCCTTGTCTTGTGGGCCCCTCGCGGTTCTCCTGACCTAATTATTTTGCCCATATATACTCTTATACCCCAAAACCATCAAGGGGAGCCGCGAAAACACTTTTCCACCGCCGTAACCTTCTATACCCATGAGATCCCATCTAGGGACCTTTTCCAGCATCCTACCAGAGGGGGATTCAATCACGGAGGGCTTCTACATCAACACCATTTCCCTTCCGATGAAGCGTGAGTAGTTTACCACAGACCTACGGGTCCATAGCTAGTAGCTAGATGGCTTCTTCTCTCTCTTTGATTCTCAATACCATGTTCTCCTCCACGTTCTTGGAGATCTATTCGATGTAATACTCTTGTGCGGTGTGTTTACCGAGATCCGATGAATTGTGGATTTATGATCATATTATCTATGAATATTATTTGAATCTTCTCTGAATTCTTATATGCATGATTTGATATCTTTTAAAGTCTCTTCGAATTATCAGTTTAGTTTGGCCTACTAGATTGGTTTTTCTTGCAATGGGAGAAGTGCTTAGCTTTGGGTTAAATCTTGCGGTGTCCTTTCCTAGTGATAGTAGGGGCAGCAAGGCACGTACTCTATTGTTTCCATCGAGGATAAAGGATGGGGTTTTCATCTTATTGGTTGAGTTAATTCCTCTACATCATGTCATCTTACTTAATGCGTTACTCCATTCTTTATGAACTTAATATGCTAGATGCATGTTGGATAGTGGTCGATGTGTGGAGTAATAGTAGTAGATGCAGGCAGGAGTCGGTCTACTTGACACGGACGCGATGCCAATGTTCATGATCATTGCCTTAGATATCATCATAATTATGCGCTCTTCCATCAATTGCTCGGCAGTAATTTGTTCGCCCACCGTATTATTTGCTAACTTGAGAGAATCCACTAGTGAAACCTATGGCCCTCGAGTCTATTTACCATCATATAAGTTTATGATCTACTATTTTGCAATCTTCTACTTCCCGATCTATAAACCAAAAATACCAAAAATATTTACTTCACCGTTTATCTATCTCTATCAGATCGCACTTTTGCAAGTAACCGTGAAGGGATTGACAACCCCTTTATCACATTGGGTGCAAGTTTGTTTGATTGTTTGTGCAGGTATTCGGTGGCTTGTGCGTTGTCTCCTACTGGATTGATACCTTGGTTCTCAAACTGAGGGAAACACTTGCACTACTTTGCTGCATCACCCTTTCCTCTTCAAGGGAAAAACCAACAGAAGCTCAAGAGGTAGCATGAAGGATTTCTGGCACTGTTACTGGGGAGATCTACGCCAAGTCAAGCCATACCAATTAGCCATCATAAACTCTCATCTCTTGCATTACATTATTCGCCATTCGCCTCTCGTTTTCCTCTCCCCCATTTCTAAAACGATTTTCAAAAAGATTTGCCTTTTCTTCGCCCCTCTTCCGTTCATCTTTCTAGCTTGCTTTTTGTGTGCTCGTGTGTTGGATTGCTGGTTTTGTCACGATGGCCCTAGATAATACCAAATTGTGTGAATTTTCCAACACCAATAACAATGATTTTATTAGTACTCTGATTGCTCTCGCTACTATTGCGGAATCTTGCAAAATTAATGTCGCTTTGTTGAATCTTGTTATGAAAGATCAATTTTCTCGCCTTCCTAGTGAAGATGACGCACCCCATCTAAATAATTTTGTCGATTTGCGTGATTGGCACAATAAGAAGGATGTGGATAATGATATTGTTAAATTGAAGTTGTTTCCGTTTTCACTTAGAGATCGTGCTAAAACTTGGTTTTCATCTTTGCCTAAGAATAGTATCGGTTCATGGAACAAGTGTAAAGATGCTTTCGTCTCTAAGTATTTTCCTCCCACTAAGATCATCTCCCTTAGGACCGATATTATGAATTTTAAGCAACTTGTTCATGAGCATGTTGCACAATCTTGGGAGAGGATGAAATTGATGATAAGAAATTGCCCTACTCATGGTTTGAACTTGTGGATGATTATACAAAAAAATTATGCCGGATTGAATTTTGATTCTAGAAATCTTTTAGATTCGGCCACGGGAGGTACTTTTATGGAAATCACTTTAGGAAAAGCTACTAAACTCCTAGATAGTATTATGGCTAATTATTCTCAATGGCACACTGAAAGATCCACTAGTAAAAAAGTGCATGCGATTGAAGAGATTAATGTTTTGAGTGGAAAGATGGATGAACTTATGAAATTATTTGCTAGAAAGAGTGCTCCTATTGATCCTAATGATATTCCTTTGTCCACTTTGATTGAGAATAATAATGAATCTATGGATGTGATTTTTTTGGTAGGAACAATTTTAGTAATAACGCATGTAGAGGTAATTTTAATCCTAAGTCGTTTCCTAGTAATTCCTCTAATAATTATGGTAATTCCTACAACGATTCCTATGGAAATTTTAAGAAGATGCCCTTTCATTTTGAGATTAGTTTTAAAGAATTTATGAGTTCACAAAAGAATTTCAATGCTTTGATTGAAGAAAAAAATTCAAGATTGATGATTTGGCTAGGAACATGGATAGAATTTCTCTTGACGTTGATTCTTTAAAACTTAGATCTATTCCACCTAAGCATGATATCAATGAGTCTCTCAAAGCCATGAGAATTTCCATTGATGAGTGCAAAGAAAGAACCGCTAAGATGCGTGCTAAAAAAGAATCCGTTTTATAAGAGAGTGTTCTTCTAGTTTTCTTGAAAATAATGATGAAGATCTTAAAGTGATTGATGCTACTCCTATTGAATCTTTGTTTTCCAATATAAATCTTAATAAATATGGGACTGGAGATGAGTCAACTTTAGTTAAAAGGCGTCCCAATGATTCAGAGTTTTTAGATCTAGATGCTAAAATTGATAAAAGTGGGATTGGAGAGGTTAAGACTTTAAGTAGCAATGAACCCACTCTTTTGGATTCAAGGAATTTAATTATGATAATTGTTCTTTAATAGATTGTATTTCCTTGTTGCAATCCATGTTGAATTCTCCTCATGCTTATAATCAAAACAAAGCTTTTACTAAACGTGTCGTTGATGCTATGATGCAATCTTTTGAAGAAAAGCTTGAATTGGAAGTTTCTATCCCTAGAAAACTTTATCATGAGTGGGAACATACTATTCAGATTAAGATTAAAGATTATGAGTGTGATGCTTTGTGTGATTTGGGTGCTAGCGTCTCCACGATTCCAAAAACTTTATGTGATGTGTTAGGTTTCCGTGAATTTGATGATTGTTCTTTAAATTTGCATCTTGCGGATTCCACTATTAAGAAACCTATGGGAAGGATTAATGATGTTCTTATTATTGCAAATAGAAATTATGTGCCCATAGATTTCATTGTTCTTGACATAGAATGCAATCCTACATGTCCTATTATTCTTGGTAGACCTTTCCTTAGAACGATTGGTGCAATTATTGATATGAAAGAAGGAAACATTAGATTCCAATTGCTATTAAGGAAGGGCATGGGACACTTTCCTAGAAAGATAATTAAATTGCCATATGAATCTGTTATGAGAGCCACTTATGGATTGAATACCAAAGATGACAATACCTAGATCTATTCGTGTTTTATGCCTAGCTAAGGGCGTTAAACAGTAGTGCTTGTTGGGAGGCAACCCAATTTTATTTTTGTTCTCTGCTTTTTGTTCCTATTTAGTAATAAAAAATTCATCTAGACTCTATTTAGATGTGGTTTAGTGTTTTATTTAGTATTTGTGCCAAGTAAGACATTTGGGATAGCTTACGGTGATAGTTGTTTTGATCCTGCAGAAAAATAGAAACTTTTGCGCCCTGTAAATAATTTCCTGCATTTTATTGAAACGTGATTTTGATCTGATTCTTTTTGCTCTGGATTGGAGAAAAAATTGCCCAGGTTGTCCTACTTTTTCAGAATTTTTGGAGTTACAGAAGTATTTGAGAGTTACAAATTGCTACAGACTGTTCTGTTTTTGACAGATTCTGTTTTCTATGTGTTGTTTGCTTATTTTGATGAATCTATGGGCAGTATCGCGGGGTATGAACCATGGAAAAGTTGGAATACAATAAATATTACACCAATATAAATAAAGATGAGTTTGCAATAGTACCTTAAAGTGTTGATTTGTTTTCTTATACTAACGGAGCTTATAAGATTTTCTGTTGAGTTATGTGTTGTGAAGTTTTCAAGTTTTGGGTAAGGATTTGATGGACTATGGAATAAGAAGTGGCAAGATCCTAAGCTTGGAGACGCTCAAAGCACCCCAAGGTAATATTAAAGGACAACCAAGAGCCTAAGCTTGGGGATGCCTTGGAAGGCATCCCCTCTTTCGTCTTCGTCTATTGGTAACTTTACTTGAGGCTATATTATTATTCACCACATGATATGTGTTTTGCTTGGAGCGTCTTGTATGATTTGAGTTTTTGCTTTCTTGTTTGCCATAATCATCCTTGCTGTACACACCTTTTGAGAGAGACACGCATGAATCATGATTTATTTGAATACTCTATGTGCTTCACTTATATCTTTTGAGCTAGGCAATATTGCTCTAGTGCTTCACTAATATCTTTTTAGAGCACGACGGTGGTTTTATTTTATAGCAATTGATGAACTCTCATGATTCACTTATATGATTTTTAGAGTCTTTATAACAGCATGGTAATTTGCTTTGGTTAAATTTAGTCCTAATATGATAGGCATCCAAGAGGGATATAATAAAAACTTTCATATAAAGTGCATCGAATACTATGAGAAGTTTGATTCTTTATGATTGTTTTGAGATATGAATATGGTGATATTAGAGTCATGCTAGTGAGTAGTTGTGAATTTGAGAAATACTTGTGTTAAAGTTTGTGATTCCCGTAGCATGCACGTATAGTGAACCGTTATGTGATGAAGTCGGTGCATGATTTATTTTTAGATTGTCTTCCTTATGAGTGGCGGTCAGGGATGAGCGATGGTCTTTTCCTACCAATCTATCCCCCTAGGAGCATGCGCATAGTACTTTGTTTCGATAACTAATAGATTTTTGCATAAGTATGTGAGTTCTTTATGACTAAGGTTGAGTGCATGGATTATACGCACTCTGACCCTTCCACCATTGCTAGCCTCTCTTGTGCCGTGCAACTTTCGCCGGTACCATACACCCACCATATACCTTCCTCAAAATAGCCACCATACCTACCTATTATGGCATTTCGATAGTCATTCCAAGATATATTGCCATGCAACTTTCCACCGTTTCGTTTATTATGACACGCTTCATCATTGTCATATTGATTTGCATGATCATGTAGTTGACTTTGTATTTGTGGCAAAGCCACCTTTCATAATTCTTTCATACATGTCACTCTTGATTCATTGCACATCCCGGTACCCCCCGAAGGCATTCATATAGAGTCATATTTTGTTCTAAATATCGAGTTGTAATTCTTGAGTTGTAAGTAAATAGAAGTGTGATGATCTTCATTATTAGAGCATTGTCCCATGTGAGGAAAGGATGATGGAGGCTATGATTCCCCCACAAGTTGGGATGAGACTCTGGACGAAAAATAAAAAAAAGTAAAAAAGAGGCTATAAAAATAAGAAAGGCCCAGAAAGAAAAATGAGAGAAAAAGAGAGAAGGGGCAATGTTACTATCGTTTTTCCACACTTGTGCTTCAAAGTAGCACCATGATCTTCATGATAGAGAGTCTCCTATGATATCACTTTCATATACTAGTGGGAATTTTTCATTATAGAACTTGGCTTTTATATTCCAATGACGGGCTTCCTCAAATTTCCCTAGGTCTTCGTGAGTACGAGAGTTGGATGCACGCCCGCCTAGTTTATTTTTGAGCTTTCATACACTTATAGCTCTAGTGCATCCGTTGCATGGCAATCCCTACTCACTCACATTGATATCTATTGATGGGCATCTCCATAGCCCGTTGATACATCTTGTTGATGTGAGACTATGTCCCTCTTTTTGTATTCACCACAACCACCATATTCTCTTCCACCTATAGTGCTATATCCATGGCTCACGCTCATGTATTGCATGAAAGTTGAAAAAGTTTGAGAACATCAAAAGTATGAAACAATTGCTTGGCTTGTCATCGGGGTTGTGCATGATTTAAATATTATGTGTGATGAAGACGGAGCATAGCTAGACTATGTGATTTTGTAGGGATAGCTTTCTTTGGCCATGTTATTTTGAGAATACATGATTGCTTTATTAGTATGCTTGAAGTATTATCGTTTTTATGTCAATATTAAAATTTTGTTTTGAATCTTACGGATCTGAACATTCATGCCACAATAAAGAAGATTACATTGCTAAATATGTTAGGTAGCATTCCACATCAAAAATTCTGTTTTTATCATTTACCTACTCGAGGACGAGCAGGACTTATGCTTGGGGATGCTTGATACGTCTCCAACGTATATATAAATTTTTATTGTTACATGCTATTATATTATCTGTTTTGGATGTTTTATATGCATTAATATGCTATTTTATAGTATTTTTGGGACTAACCTATTAACCTAGAGCACAGTGCCAGTTTTTATTTTTTGCCAATTTTTGAGTTTCGCAGAAAAGGAATACCAAACGGAGTCCAAACGGAATAAGACTTTCGCGATGATCTTTCTTGGACCAGAAGTAAACCAGGAGACTTGAAGATGAAGTCGGAGGAGCCACGAGGTGACCAAAAGGGTGGAGGGTGCGCCCAGGGGGGTAGGGCGTGCCCCCTGTCTTGTGGGCCCCTCGTGGGTCTCCTGACCTAATTCTTTCGTCCATATATACTCTTATACCCCAAAACCACCAAGGGGAGCCACGAAAACACTTTTCCACCACCGCAACCTTCTGTAGCCGTGAGATCCCATCTAGGGACCTTTTCCGGCATCCTGCCGGAGGGGGATTTGATCACAGAGGGCTTCTACATCAACTCCATTTCCCTTCCGATGAAGCGTGAGTAGTTTACCACAGACCTACGGGTCCATAGCTAGTAGCTAGATGGCTTCTTCTCTCTCTTTGATTCTCAATACCATGTTCTCCTCAATGTTCTTGGAGATCTATTCGATGTAATACTCTTGCAGCGTGTTTTCCGAAATCTGGTGAATTGTGGATATATGATCAGATTATCTATGAAAATTATTTGAATCTTCTCTAAATTCTTATATGCATGATTTTATATCTTTGTAAGGCTCTTCGAATTATCGGTTTAGTTTGGCCTACTAGATTGGTTTTTCTTACAATGGGAGAAGTGCTTAGCTTTGGGTTCAATCTTGTGGTGTCCTTTCCCAATGACAGTAGGGGCAGCAAGGCACATACTGTATTGTTGCCATCGAGAATAAAAAGATGGGGTTTTCATCATATTGCTTGAGTTAATTCCTCTAGATCATGTCATCTTACTTAATGCGTTACTCCGTTCTTTATGAACTTAATAATCTAGATGCATGCTGGATAGCGGTCGATGTGTGGAGTAATAGTAGTAGATGCAGGCAGGAGTCGGTCTACTTCACACGGACATGATGCCTATGTTCATGATCATTGCCTTAGATATCATCATAATTATGCGCTCTTCTATCAATTGCTTGGCAGTAATTTGTTCGCCCACCGTATTATTTGCTATCTTGAGAGAAGCCACTAGTGAAACCTATGGCCCCCGGGTCTATTTTCCATAATATATGTTTTCGATCTACTATTTTGCAGTCTTTTACTTTCCGATCTATAAGCCAAAAAAACCAAAAATATTTACTTTATTGTTAATCTATCACTTTCAGATCTCACTTTTGCAAGTAACCTTGAAGGGATTGACAACCCCTTTATCGCGTTGGGTGCAAGTTTGTTTGATTGTTTGTGCAGGTATTCGGTGACTTGTGCATTGTCTCCTACTGGATTGATACCTTGGTTCTCAAACTGAGGGAAATACTTCCTCTACTTTGCTGCATCACCCTTTCCTCTTCAAGGGAAAACCAACACAACACTACTAGGAAAAGCATGCTAGTGGCGCACCAGTTTTGCCTTCTAATGGCGCACTACTGGTGCGCCACTAGCATCACGCCATTAGAATTAAATTCTAATGGTGCACCACTGGTGCGCCATTAGTATTGCCCACAGTGGGCCATTAGAATTCCTCCCAGGGGGCCATATGTACCCATGTGCTTTGGCATACTAATGGCGCACCAGTGGGTGATGCGCCATTAGTGTGATTATCTCAGTGCGCCATTAGTGTCTTGCTTGGTGCGCCACTAGTATGAATATTAGGGATTTATTTTGATATTTTCACAGGTTTCAAAATATATTATTAGACAGAATTTAGACAACACCACACAGCAACAGCAGATTCATCGAATACAATAGAAGATTAGTCTCCGAATACAAATCATCATATTAGTCTCCGAATTCAAAAGACCGAACGAAGATAGAACGTTACAAGTCTCGAGACCGCGAGTAGCAAGTTTGTCTTCACATTACAAGTCGATATCGATCATCTAAACTACCATCACATAGAAGAGAGCTGCGGTCATCACGATGAGCATCATCGCGATGAAACTGGTCTTCATCCGGTTCCTCCAACGCTCCCTCCTCTCTCCCGCTAGATAGTGGGCATATCTAGATTCCGCCTCCGCCCTAGTGGTGTACCCTTTGTAACTGTTACCGCTGAAACGTTGAACCTGTCTCCGACACTCCTCCCAGTCGTCGTAGACTCCGGGAACCTTACCCTTGTACATGACATACGACGACATCTCTATGCACAAGCCAAACAACAGACAATACATAAGCAATATATAAGTATGCAACAAAAGGATCGGAAGAGAAAAGCAAGACATTAATAGCACGATTCATGGTCCTACTAATAAATAGCATCGATTACATCTAAGTTGAACGACTGTCCAAACCAAAGAGACATACAAGTTCATTAAAGTTTAATTACAACATGAGCCAATCAATGTTTCAGAACTACACATAGCATCACTACTTTTGACTCGACTCATGGGGGACCGGAGAGTGGATGAAGCCGCCGTCTGTCGTGATGGTCATGAAATCGCGGGTGTTGTCAGCCTGCATTTGTAGCGTTGTCTCTATCTCACGGTTGGACGGTTGATATCTGAGGTAGAACTGCCCCGAGGTACGAAGGACATCTTGATGGATAATTTCCGCAAACTCCGACTGGATGCGAAAGAATTCTTGTCTGATATCCGCGTCCTGGATTGCCGACAAGCTCGCGGCCCAATCTTTGAGATTATCTGGTAGCAGAAGGTGATGATGGTCCCGTATGATCGCCCGCATGTGATGGAGGGCATAGTAGGCATCCTTTTGACCGCCAGGCGGCTGCTTGATGCAGGAGAACTTTGTATTGTGGGCAAACACGTGCGCGCCGTACCGCCTAAGAACTGGCTTGGCGAAGGTGCCTCCAGATTTGGCATAGCCGAGGAGAACATCATCAAGAACTTTCTTGATATTTGTGTAGTCTATCTTGGAGTCACGGTCTGGGTCAAAATACGTGGCCATGGAATATTTCGGGCTTAAGAGGGCGAGTGTGCAATGTGTGTCACTGCACAGAACACAGAATCTTAGAAAAAAAGAACGATCAAAATCTAAGAAATCATATGTTACGGGGCGGTTAGGGGATGACTTACTCGGGAAAGTAAGGCACGAGGAAGTTATCATTATCTTGGTTTGCCAGAATGACGCCTTCGAGGTAGGAACTCGCGACATGCCGGTCCCCAGCGCTGCACAAGTTCTTGGCACGCATGTAGAAGGGGTCGACTATCACGATGTCCCGGGTCTTGTCTCGAATGATCCGAAAACAGCGAAAACAGCCGAACGAAGGTGTAGTGCAGCGGATGATGGTTAAACATAGCAAAGATGTCATCAAACCGCAGGACGATCGTACCCCCGATGGGGCCATCCACAAAGCCCTTGCCCTCTGGCACCTTGGCCACGAAAACCGGGTATGCCACATCATTCTCTCTGAGACGCCGTTCTCCAAAGAAAGAGCACTATCATGCAGACTCTGCATAGCACCGGTTGCACCATTGAGCATATTTGTCGGTAGCATCGCCCTACCCGCCACATGCACCCTCGTCGAGATATCCTTAGGTGAAGGTGGCCCATCCTGAGCACGGATCGTACTCGGTGCCGCCTGGCTCGCACCCTTGTTACTCTTTCTTTCCGTCCCTTCTTCTTCTATTGTAATGGGACCGAGTTCTGCTCACAGACCGCCTTCTTGAGTGTGTTGGGGCTGATAATATTTGGCTCCTCGGCTATCTGAGGCTCGGTGAAGTCGGCAGCTGGAGGCGTCTCATGAGAACTGAACGCCGGACGATGCCTGTTGCAATTGGGTTTCTCTGCCGTACCAGCTAGACCGCGGTCGTCTTTTGTAGGGTTGGGTTCTTGATAAAGAAGCCCGCAGAATTCGTCATTGTACCCATGTTCGGCAAAGTACTTATCGACGTTGCTAAATGTATGGTTGTCGTCGTTGTTCAGATCCTGTGCCATATGCATGTTCGGATCATGTGCTATAGGGATGTCCGACATGTCCGGTAGCGTTGCGGCGGTTTTGCCATGGCTTGGCGCCGGCACGACTGGCGGTGTTGTCTTTGGGGTGGTGTCCCCCGCCCCCAAATGAATCTGGCTCTTCGGCCCAAGTAGGGGCCAGCTTATGCAGGCGCTAAGGGTCATCAGATCATCTTCATCAGCCCCGGCAGGTCGAATCGGAGGTAACAACTCGTCGGAGCCTAGCAGCACCCGAACCAGTTGAACCCTATACATGGTGGGTGGCATCGGTTTACTGTGGAA
Source organism: Triticum aestivum (assembly GCF_018294505.1). Taxonomy (NCBI): domain Eukaryota; kingdom Viridiplantae; phylum Streptophyta; class Magnoliopsida; order Poales; family Poaceae; genus Triticum; species Triticum aestivum. The sequence continues at coordinate 161,299,011 of NC_057807.1, forward strand.
CACGGGGTTGCCCGATTAAACGATTTTTTCCCTTGGTGACATCGACCAACTCGTCGTTCACGAAGTGCAGGAGAGTGCACGGAACGTCGGCGGCGCCCTGCGAAAACATGTAGGGCGTCAGGGATGCCAAGTCAAAGGAAAAAGGAGATGAAATCCTCGGCCGAGAGGCTTAATTAGTTACAGTGATGATGGCCTCGAGTTCGGCTAATGTCGAGGCACCGCCAACGGCGGGCGTGCAACTGATGGAGGGGCCGCTTGCTGCCGAGGTGCCGGCCGGCGTACACCCGGGTGCATTAAGCTCCAATGCCGGCCGTGCCGGTGTCGGAGACACCAATACCGCTGCCACCAGAGACAGCAATGGCGCCGCTGGAGACACCAATGGCGCCGCCTGCGCGTTGTGCGAGTTGCTGGCCGTGAAGCTGGGAATCGGGGGCGGCCCCTGTTGGCCACCTGCAATCCACGTTGTCAGCCCATGAATCAAGGTAGGCATAATGTCGGTGAGCGTCGATCCCAGTTGTTGTTGCACTTGCTCTCGGATAATCTCCGGAATCCGCGCCACTTGTGCCTTGAGTTCTTGAACCTCGCGCGACTGGCTTTCCGAGCTTGTCTTTTTCTCCTTTCGCCCACCAGCGGTATAGTATGATGACCATTTTGTGGACAAGCCTTTACCGGCCACACGACCAGCAGACGACGGCTTACTGAGCTTATCCTTGTTTTTCATTACGTTCAACGCCCTATTTAGAGTGCTGTCCCAAGCATGGGTGCTCTGAGACGACCTCGCGCTACTTCTTTCAGTCTCCTTCACCAGAACAAGCTCAAGCGCCCCGGTCTTCGGATCCGTGGTAAGCTCCTTTGTTATCGGGTCCTCCTTGTACCGGGCCCTGACATAGTTCCTGGTCTGCTTGTCACTGCTGTATTTCTTGAAGCGGGGCGGTAGGCCTTGCTCGGCACGCTCCGCGTCCTCCTTGTCCCATATAGGCTCCGCCACTCTGTAACCGCCGGGACCGAGTTTGTGTTCCCCTAAGTTCAACTCCCGCATTTCTTTCCCCCACTGACTTGATTCGGAGGTTACACTGCTCTCGCACTTGATCTTGAACTCCTTGTAGTCATCTTCGCTGATCAAATGATTTTTCGCCTTGATCTTCTCATAACTATCACCTTTCTCAATCATTCTCTTCACCGCGCTTCTCCAAGTAGACAGGGCCGTGCTCATCCTCGTGAGGGCGGCACTGTTCACTTTATTCCCTGAGAGGCGTGTGTTTTCAAATTCAGCGGGGAACTTGTATCGTTCGTGCAGCTTCGTGAAGAGGAGGTTGCGCAAATTCCATCGGTCCTTATGCCTAAGGTTCTCGGTGTTGATCGAGACGGTACTCCGGAGAATGCACCCGAGCTGAACCGAGTACCCCTCGACTATATGTTTGGGCTCCGTTGGATTCCCGTCGGAATCCACTTGAGTAAATTCCTCCTTGACGGTGCGGGGCGCGTTCGGGCGTCGGTCCTTCCGTTGCCTCTTCGGTTGGCTGCCATCTATGCGTGCGCCGCCATCATCAGTGGTGGCATCCTCGGCGGCACCATCAGTGGTGGCATCCTCGGCGGTGCCATCAGTGGTGTCATCCCCGACGCCACTAGGGGTTGTCTAGTCAGGATCGGTGTCTTCCGCGGCATCCTCATAGCGGTGATGTTCTTTCTCCAACTCCTGGGACAGCTCCCAGAATTGCTTGCCGCCCGAACTGCCGGCCTCATCGTTGTGGGCCATGTTTCGCTCTAAATAGGAAAAAAGTTTGGTCAAAAAGTTGGTTATTGTCAAGGAACAAGATCATGGTCTCATCATTTAGGGTTTGTCGACACCGAGGCATCCTAAAAGCTAAGCTTTTATCATTTAGGGTTTGTCGACACTGAGGCACCCTAAAAGCCTAAGTGTACATCATTTAGGTTCTCATCGACATCGAGGCATCCGGGGTAGCCAAGTTAACTTTTCATCATTTAGGGTTTATCGATGCCGAGGCACCCTAGGTTGGGCCTAATCACTTGGCACTAATCACTTGGCTCTATTGCCACCTATGTTGGGTTTATCATCTAGGGTTTATCGATGCTAAGGAGAATTCTAAGTTGGGCCTAATCACTTGGCTCTATTGCCACCTATGGTTTAATGCAGCAAGAATGGCAGGGTAGTTGATCCTACTTAACTAAGTACTAAGATACCCCGACCCATGCATTAGTCGCAAGTACCCCATATGTCCTATTTTTAGCAAAGTCATGCTAAAATTCATGGAAAATTTCAGCATGACCTTTGCTGAAAATAGGACATATGGAGTGCCTGAATTTGCCGGAACGGAAGTTAATCGACATTCCGGCAAACTCAAGGGCCACTCGGGGTACCTGCAATATCATTATCCCCGGGTAATGAAGTCGCCAATGGGTCATTTCAGAAGATCACAAGTAGCATCATCACAAGTACAACATCATCTATAGCTTTATATTACCAAAGCATTAGCACACATACAAAAGACCACTTATGCCAACAGTATGGTTTATATCAGATTCAGAGTTAGAAACAGGAAATCCGGTGCTTCAAAGCCTACTAGACACAATTTACATCTATCAGTACGGGATGTCCTGACTAATTTCAAGTGTTCACATGTGAACTTGTACCATGGATGAGCCTAGTGCTTCATTAGTCAACTGAACAAAGATAACATGGCATAACACCATACATAAAGTGATGAGCATACATACTACTGTCCAAGCAAATTACCTGAATAGTATTGTGTCAAGTTCAGTTTGAAAATTCAGTTACTGCTTGAGTGATTTGACACCAAAAATTACTCCCAAAAATTACAATGAATGTATATTGACTATATATATTCACTGTACAGGACTGAATTCAGTCAAGAAAACCTGTCAATTTCTGTTCACTGCATATATTCACTGTACAGGCTTTCAAGTTCTATTTCAGCTCAAGTTTCATTACAACACAAACACTGTAATTCATCTGCTCACAGAAAAATTAATAATCAAAATCAAATTACAATAGGGGTCCCAGGTTTAACCCCATGATACGTGCTATCCTGGGATTACTCCTCTTCTGAACAAACCATCATGCATCATTTTCTAACCAAGGCATAGCTCAGGAAAACCACTTGCTTTGACCAGAACTAGCAGATTACCCCAAATCTCATGGTAAAATTTGCAAGGCAGATCATTTCTCTTACATGACCATAGCAAGAATGACATACTCAACTTCATTGCTTTAACCACATGGACAACAGAGCAAATGTTGGAAGTTGACAATATACTTTAGATTCACACATGCTCCCCTAATTATTTTGTCTGTATCTTTAGATTATCTACTTTAGGCACAATCATACACAATTCTGACTAATTCATCACAGTAGGCCAGCATGAAACACACTCCTCCAAAAAAGCCTAAAGTTCCACTATTATTGCCTGTAAAAAGGCCTAATATCCACTAGTATTGCCTCTAAAAAAGCCTTAAAAGTCCACTATTGTTGACAATCAAAATATGATCTGAACTGTAAGGAGTTAACTGAAAAATGAGTGGTTGTTGGCATGAGGGAGTAAACTGATTGTTCGCACAAAAATATTGCTTCTGCAAACATGAAAACAGTCACAAAAATAATGCAGTTGGTTTGTGTTGAGTTTTTGCTTTTAGGGATTGGTTTGTGTTGAGTTGTTAACCTAAAGGTTCGGCAGTTTGAATCTCCTTTAGCTAGTTTGAATCCATGGACTACCCTGTTAGATTGGGACTAAAGATAGGTACCTGCTTATCTTTCTATTCCGTCACCAACAGTGGCTTTTCCAAGAATAATATCCCTGCATGAACATAGGTGAGAGGTTAACTAACTGCCTCAAAGGCATAATCAATGGTTATACATGGAACAAATTGCCAACGGTCAGATGACCTACACTGCCATGGTCGAGGGGAGGGAGGGAGGGAATGGGGAATTGTGGAGAGAGGGAGGAAGGAGGAAGGAGGAGAGGTACCTGGTCGCCGGAGGGGTCGGGGTCGGCGAAGGGGTCGGGGTCGGGGTCCGAGCTCGTCCGGGTCCTCGCTCGCCGCAGTTGAAGGAGAGCAGGGGCCGGTGGCGGAGGACGGGAGGGGCAGGCGGGGTGGGCGCGTCGGTGCCGGGCTCGCCGACTGCTGCAGGGGCCGGAGGAGGCCCTCGCTCGTCGGAGGGAGGAGGAGAGGAGAGGAGCGGGCGGCGCGCGCTCAGCCGATCCCGTTCGGGGGGCGCGGGGGCGGCGGGGGTGGAGTCCCGTGGGGGTCGGGGCGGCGGTGTCGGGGCAGCGCAAGACCACAGCGGCGGCGACGTCGCCGACGGTGTGCAGGCGCGACGGACGGAGGGGGCGGAGCAAGGGGGCGGCAGCGTACGCTTGGCGTCGAGTGGGGGATCTGACGAGGGAGGGAGGGAGGCCACAGTGCGAGGGAATAGGTGGAGTGGGGGAGGGTTAGCAATGGCGCACCTCCCCCTAGTGCGCCATAAGTACGACGATTCTAATGGCACACCTCCCCCTGGTGCGCCATTAGAATTTTGTTTTAATTACTAGCCCGACTGGTCAGGTTATATTCAACCTAACCCTATCTCCATCAGAACACGCCCACTAGCCTGACTGGTCAGCACGCAGCACACACACTAGGAGGTCCTAGGTTCGATTCCTAGGCTCCCCAATTTTTGTTTTTATGCATTTAAAATGCTGTTTGATATTTATTTGTGTTTAAATATGTTCAAACTTGTTTAAACAATAACAGTAATATTTTTTTATAAAAACAGTAATAATTTTTTGAAAAATATCATCAAATTTGTTATTTGAAAATATTTATGAATATGAAAAAATATCATCAAATTTATTATTTGAAAATATCATCAAATTTGTTATTTGAAAATATAACCAAATTTGTTTTTTTTCAATTTTAGTTGCATTCATTTGTGACGGTGGAGCGGGCCGGGGAGGGTGCGGGGGAGAGGGTGCGGGGGGTCGGCGGCGGCGGTGGAGTGGGGGAGGGTGCGGGCCGGGGGTCGGCGGCGGCGGCCGGTGGAGCGGGGGAGGGTGCGGTGGGTCGTCGGCGACGGTGGAGTGGGGGAGGGTGCGGGCCGGGGGTCGGCGGCGGCGGCCGGTGGAGCGGGGGAGGGTGCGGTGGGTCATATCCTCATGAATATTCAATATTTTTTCATATTCTACGTACATAGTGATCTCGACGGTCGAGATCGAGTGTCCTCATGAATATTCAATATTTTTTCATATTGAATATAAAAAAAATATCAGCAAATTTGAAAAAATATTCATGAATTCAAAAAGTTCCCATGAAATTTAAAAATATTCATGATATCAAAAAGTCCCCGAGAAATGAAGACTATGATTTAAATACAATCGATCTTAGCTAGCTATCTGTTCACAATCTTCTTGCCCTTCTTTTTCGCAAATGGAGTTCTTCTGTGGAACGGACGTCCTTTAGGTAGGGTGGTCCTGCTTCTTCTTGTGGTGTATGTGTTGTAGCGCGACTAGGTTTGCTCTTTCAAAGTTGACGAGTCGACCCTCAAAGTCAACATGCATTTCGCGGCGACCCTCACGGTGACCCCATCCAGCGAGCCTGCCGAGGTGCCTGTTGATGGGCAGACCAACAGGGTTCTCGATGCCTAGATCACTCGTGTAGTAGGAGATGCACTCTTCGGTCAGAAAGCCCCTGGCTATACTTTCCTCTGGACGTGACATGTTGCGAACGTATCCTTTGATGACACCATTCATCCTTTCGAATGGCATCATGCTGTGCAGGAACGTCGGCCCGAGTTGGATGATATCCTCCACGATATGGACCAGCAGATGCACCATAACGTCGAAGAATGCGGGCGGGATGTACATCTCAAGCTCGCATAGTATCACCACGATCTCTTCCTGTAGCCTTCTGAGTTGCCTCACGCCAACCGACTTCCGAGAGATGACGTCTAAAAAGTTGCATAGGCCAAATAGTGTTTCACGGACGTGCACGTCCATGATCCCACGGATTGCAACTGGAAGTATCTGCGTCATCAACAGGTGACAGTCATGAGACTTCATCCCACTGAACTTCTGCTTCGCTGGGTCTAGGTATCTGCTTATCTTCCCCGCGTAACCGTAAGGAAGTTTTACTCCTACAAGGCAGGTGAAAAACTGCTCGATCTCCTCCTGACTTAGAGTGACGCACGCGGGAGGGTAGTCATTTCCGGTCTTCTTGGCCTTTTTGCCTTTGCGACGACTTTCTATGTCCTGCTTCGCCTCATCATCATCATCATCATCATCATTAGCGTGAAGCTCCTGCCTGATGCCCATTCATTTCAAGTCTGCCCTTGCTTTCGGCCCATCTTTGGTCCTCTCTGGCATGTTGAGCAGGGTACCAAGCAGACTCTCGCACATGTTCTTCGTGATATGCATGGCATCAAGGCTGTGAGGCACACGGTGGATCTTCTAGTATGGCAAGTCCCAGAAAACAGACCTTGTTTTCCATACCTTTAGAAGCGGCTCTGATGCCTTTCGCTTCTTTCCTGGATCTAGCGCCTTTTGCTTCTTTCCCGGCAGTGGGCAATCTTTCCAATTTTTCAACAGCTCGTCTATTTCCTCGCCGCTCCTCGTACGTGGGCGCCTTCGGGGTTCGGTTTCACCATCGAACAGATCCTTGCATTTCCTCCACGGGTCATTGTTGCGAAGCCACCTTCGATGTCCCATGAACACGGTTTTTGAAGACCCGGGATCTCTATCTAGCTGGCGATACGTTGTGTCATCCATGCACCTTACGCATCCATAAAATCCGTGGACCACCTGCCCCGCGAGATATCCGTAACCGAGATAGTCGTGCACCGTCGTGAGCAGTGCGGCTCTCATAGGGAAATATTCTTTCTCTACGGCATCCCATGTATTGGCTGGCATTTTCCACAGCATGTCTAGCTCCTCTTTCAGCAGCCCCAGATACAGATTGATGTTGTTCCCTGGTTGTTTCGGCCCTTCAATTAGCATACTCATGTGAATGTAGTTCCTCTTCATGCACAACCAGGGGGAAGGTTGTACATCCACACAAACATAGGACAGGTGCTATGTGTTCTTCCCTGGCTGCCAAACAGATTGACTCCATCGGTGCTCGCGCCCAGCACAATGTTCCTTGGATCCTTCCCAAATTCTGTGTCTTCGAAGTTCAACGCTTGCTACTGGCTCGCATCCTTAGGGTGACTCAGCATCTTGTCTTTTTTATTTATCTCCGGATCATTTCCGTCATCTTCCCACTTCTTCTCCTCCCTATCCGCGTGCCAACGCAGGAGCTTTGCTACCTTAGGGTCCGCGAAATACCGCTGCAGACGAGGAGTGATCGGAAAGTAGCACACCGATTTTCGAGGAGCTTTCTTCCTCTTCTTGTATCGAGTGACGCCGCACACCGGACATATGGTAGACTCCGCGTGCTCATCCCGATAAATGATGCAATTGTTCATGCACACATGGTATTTCACGTGCGGTAAATCCAGAGGACACACGATTTCTTCGCCTCCTCGAAATTGGTCAGGCACTTGTTCCCCTTGGGAAGACGTTCGTGCCAGAATGACATGTTCTCGTCGAAGCATGCGTCGGTCATTTTGTGTTTTACCTTCATCTCCAGAGCCATGAGCGTTGCTTTCAGGCGGGTATCCTCGGGCAAGCATCCTTCATACAATGGAGTAACCGCGTCTATCTCCAGTTGATCCAGCTTCGCTTTCTCTCGGGCGGCAGCTCTTGCGTTATCCGTCTGCTTGACAAGCAGCTCTTGAATATGAGGGTCCTGCACCCAGCCTCCATCGTCGTCTGCTCCGGCATCTTCATCTTCATGATCATGCCCTTCGTCTTGATCTTCCTCATCATCATGTCCGGCATCTTCTACATCATGACTGTGTACAGCATCACCGTCGTAATCATGTCCTGGAGATTCTTCGTCTTCTCGCCCGCCCTCGCCGCGGTGGTTGTCTTGCTGCCCTTCCTCATTTCTTGCCCGGCCCCCATGGACGACTTCTTAGTCATCTTCATCACCTTGCCACCGATAACCATCCATGAAACCACGCAAGAGCAGGTGGTCCCACACCTGCCCAGAATCTGGGTCCGCAATAAGGCTCTTCAGCTTGCATCTTCGACACGTACATCTTATCTCCGTCTCGTTCTTTTGAAGCATCTCGGCCTTCGCGGAGCTCAAAAACCTATTCACAATGCCTTCGGTCATCATGCGGACCATGGTCACCTGGGGGGTAGAGCAAAACAATATTTTAGAACCAAGAAAATTTTTGGCATGACTTTCCCTAAAAATAGGACAAAAAAGAATGCATAGTGCCAAAATTCTCACCGAAACGGAAATGAATCAACATTCCGGCAAAATATTGGCAACTATCGCATTTCACATACCGGTACCTGCAAACACAAACATATATGCAACACCACAAACATATGCAACACCACAAACATACATAGATCTAGCTAGGCCACAAAAAGTGCATGTGCACGTTGTTGGAGCAAGCTAGGGAGAAAAAAGTAGATCTACAACATGAAGATAGCTTTCCGCTTACTTACCTATCAAAAAAAGGTAATTTCACCACTTAATTTTGATGAATCTATGGTGCAAATGAGGTGAGGAGGAGGAGGAAGCCGAGACAAGCTTGGTGGAGGAGGTGGAGAGAATGAAGTGGGGAAAGTGAGTGGGTAGGTGGGTTGTCCAATATATCTTCTTGGTCCCAGGTTACTAATGGTGCACCACATGCAAATGCACCATTAGTAACCCTGGTTACTAATGGCGCACCTTACTCTGGTTCGCCACTAGAAGTTTTGCAAAAAAGTAAAAAAAAGTATATATTCTAATGGCGCACCGTGGCACAGTGCGCCATTACTAGTTTAAGCTAGTAATGGCGCACTATGCCACGGTGCGCCATTAGTAGTTTTGCAAAAAAAGAATACAAAAAACAACAGTAGTGGCGCACTGTGTGGCCGGTGCGCCATTACTAGTTAGCACTAGTAATGGCGCACCTCACCATGATGCGCCATTAGTATGTTTGGAAAAAAATTGTTACTAGTGGCGCACCGTGTGCCTGGTACGCCATTAGTGTCTTCCACACTAATGGCGCACCAAAACATGGTGCGCCATTAGTATATACTAATGGCGCACCACATGACAGGTGTGCCATTAGTGTCCATCTCATCTATAGCCCTTTTCCTAGTAGTGCAAGCTCAAGAGGTAGCACTTTCCCCAACACTTAGTGCTTGCCAAAAGGAAAAGTGTAAAAAGCAAAGTTCAAGATCACCATGACTCTTGTATAAGGGTAGAAGATAAAAGTAAAAGATAGGCCCTTCGCAGAGGGAAGCAGGGGTTGTAACGCACTTTTATGGTTGGATGCACAAAATCGTAATGCAAAAGAACGTCACTTTATATTGCCACTTGTGATAAAGAACTTTATTATGCAGTTCGTCGCTTTTATTTCTTCCATATCACAAGTTCGTATAAAGCTTATTTTCTTCACACTAGATCATACATATTTAGAGAGCAATTTTCTATTGCTTGCACCGATGACAGCTTACTTGAAGGATCTTACTCAATCCATAGGTAGGTATGGTGGACTCTCATAGCAAAACTGGGTTTAAGGGATATTTAATGCATAGTATCTCTACTTGGTGCAAAGGATTTGGCTAGCATAAGAGGGAAAAGCAAGCTCAACATGTTGGAGGATCCATGACAATATAACTTATATTCAGATATAAGAAAACATAACCCATTATGTTATGTTCCTTGTCCAACATCAACTTTTTAGCATGCCATATTTTAATGAGTGCTCACAATCACAAAAGATGTCCAAGATATTATATTTATATGTGAAACCTCTCTTTCTTTATTACTTCCTATTAATTGCAATAATGACCAAAACTATGTTTGTCAAATCTCAACAAATTTATTCATCACACTCTTTATATGTGAAGTGATCACTCTCCATAAGATCATTATATGATCTATTTTTTTCCTTTTGTTATTTCTCTTATTTTATTCCCTCAATATCATAGCAAGAAAGCAAAGCCCTCAACGCAAAACTACTCTTTATTATATAGAACTCACGGACTCTATTACACGGATAGATCTCAAACCAAAACTCAAAGCTAGATCATACTAAAATTTATTCTACTAGATCAAGATATAACAAAAAGGATCGAATTAAGAAAAACGATAAAAGTAAAGGTGTAATGGTGATACAATACTGGGACACCTCCCCCAAGCTTGGCAATTGCCAAGGGGAGTGCCCATACCCATGTATGTAGATCTCTTTCTTCAGAGGTGGTGATGAGATGTTCTTGGCGATGATGCCCCTTAGGATGTGATTCTCCTCATCGAGCTTATTATTTTAGTGCTTAAGATCCATTATTTCCTTGCAAAGTTTACCCGTGACGGCTATAGCTCCAATGACCCATGGATGTTTCATAGTTGCGGGGGGAAAGCAACACTCTTTTTCATATTTTCATAAGAGAGAAATCTAGCATTGGGAGGGATGACTGAATTTGGTATTGCTGAGCTCTGAACTTACTCCAGCATGGCTCCAGGTTGAAGATGAGAGGTAGCTTCTTGATCATCCTCCATGGCATCCACCCTTTTGAAGTTAGCCTCCATCTATTCCTCTGTTGATTGCCCGAATTGGTCAGCTTCACTGTTTACTCTTGGGCCCGGTGTTGGATGAGAGACACAACTCTCCCCGAATGACTCTTGCAAAGACATCTTGCTCGAAATCAAATGCAGAAACAACTCAAAACAAAAATAGGGATACTGCCGTGGCACGGTGGTCGAAACCTTCGGGAGATTATATAATGATTTTTACCGACCAAAAGAAATATTGTGGAAGAAAACAGAGTCCAAAGGGCACACGAGGTGGCAGCAAGGTATGGGCGCGCCCAGGGGGTAGGGCACGCCCCCTGCCTTGCCGCTTCCTCGTGCACTCTTTGGACTGCTTTTAATTTTCCTTAATTTTTAAATATTCCAAAACGGAGAAAATTGCCATTAGAACAGTTTTGGAGTCAGTTTACTTACCGTACCACATACCTATTCCTTTTCGTAGTCTGGAATGTTCTGGAAAGTATTCTTTATGTACTCCTTCGGTGTTATGGTATTAATAATATTTGTCTCAACATTTATGGGAGTACCTGAAATATAATGTTTGATTCTTTGACCGTTTACCACCTTTGGGTTAGTGCCTTTGGTGTTGTTCATCTTGATGGCACCAAAATGATAGACCTCCTCAATAATATAAGGACCTTCCCATTTAGAGAGAAGCTTTCCTGCAAAAAATCTTAAACGAGAGTTGTATAGCAAGACATGAGCACCTACATTAAACTCACACTTTTGTATCCTTCTTTCATGCCATCTTTTAACTTTTTCTTTAAACAACTTGGCATTCTCATAGGCTTGGGTTCTCCATTCATCAAGTGAGCTTATTTCAAATAACCTCTTTTCACCGGCAAGTTTGAAATCATAGTTGAGCTCTTCGATTGCCGAATAAGCTTTATGTTCTAGTTCAAGAGGTAAGTGACATGCTTTTCCATAAACCATTTTATATGGAGACATACCCATAGTGTATTTATAAGCAGTGCTATAAGCCTATAATGCATCATCAAGTTTCTTAGACCAATTCTTTCTAGATCTATTAACAGTCTTTTGCAAAATCAATTTAATCTCACCAGAAACTGTTAATGATTACCGCCCGATCACCCTTCTCAATTGCTGTCTTAAGCTAATTACAAAGCTGCTTGCTAATCGTCTGCAACGAGTAATCTTAAAGGTTATCCACAAGAACCAATATGGTTTTATAAAGGGGAGGACGATACAGGATTGCCTGGCATGGGCATTTAAATATATACATCAATGCCATGCATCGAAGAAGCAAATTATCTTGCTAAAACTGGATTTCGCTAAAGCCTTTGATACAATCGAACACGCTCCCATGTTGACCATCATGAAACACCTGGGATTCAATGACAAGTGGCTGTCTTGGATTAATTGCATCTTCTCGATAGGGCGTTCATCAGTTCTACTGAATGGTGTCCCCGGCCGACAATTTCACTGCCGCACCGGTGTACGACAGGGGGACCCACTCTCCCCATTAATCTTTGTCATTGCGGCTGATCTCCTCCAAGCTGCTATTAATGACGCCTTTAGAGAAGGAAAAATCCAACTGCCCTTTCCCTGCATCGGCCAAACGGACTACCCGGTAATCCAATATGCCGACGACACCATCTTGGCGATGCTTGCATGCCCTCAGCAAGCTGCAGTCATCAAACAAATCCTTCTGGACTATGCTTCTTCCATCGGCCTCCGAATTAATTTCCACAAGTCAACACTAATCCCAATCAACATGACTCAAGAGGCTGCCTTGGCGCTTGCGACCCTTTTTGGATGCTCAGTCGGATCCATGCCCTTTACTTATATTGGATTGCCTCTTGGCACATCTAAACCGACCATCCTTGATCTGATGCCCCTAGTCTGCAGTGCTGAACGGCGGCTCACCTCCACGATTTCAATGATGTCCTATGGGGGGAAACTCTCTTGGCTAAACGCTACCGTCACATCTCTACTCATCTACGCCATGTGCACTCTCAATTTTTTGCCTAAGTTAATTGAGATGCTCGATAAAATCAGAAGGAGATGTCTCTGGACCAAAAAGACGGAACATGGGGACAAATGCAACTCCCTTGCCGCGTGGGAGATGGTCTACAAACCCAAAAAACATGGCGGCCTTGGGGTTATCAACATTCAGGTGCAAAATGATGCCCTGCTCATGAAATTCTTACACAAGTTCTACAACAAGCTTGATGTCCCCTGGGTACAGCTCATTTGGAACACATACTATACAGATAAAGTTCCTCACGCCACTGAGCCTGTGGGCTCTTTCTGGTGGCGCCAAATCCTCAAGCTTACGCCTATATTTCGAGGGATTTCGCAAGTCCGAATCGTGTCGGGCACTACTGCTCTGGTTTGGAAAGATCTCTGGGCGCCGGATGTTCTGCAGGTCTCACACCCCCATGCATTCTCCTTCGCCATACACAAGGACAAGACTGTCAAGAATTTCTTGGAGAGCACGGCATTGTCGGAAACCTTTCACCTACCACTCTCCCCGCAAGCCCTGGACGAAGTTCGAGACATTTAATAGATCTCCACGCACATCCACCCATCCGCGTCTGTCAATGATATCTGGTACTATACCTGGGGAAATCTGTCTACCGGCCGGCTGACTACTACAAATTCTTCTTCTGAGACGCCAACACCCACCCAGCCTTCTCCTTGCTTTGGCGCTCTCGTTGCATCATGCGGATCAAAGTCTTTGGCTGGCTGCTGATGGTCGACCGACTAAATACACGTGACATGCTCAAGCGTCGAAATTTTGACATAGGTGACGACCACAGTTGGCTGCTCTGCGGCAATCATGACGAAGAAACTGTGGACCATATGATATTTACTTGCACATTTAGTCAAGCTTGCTGGCGTAAACTTGGGATTAGCTGGCCACCCTTCACCTTCCGCCTACAACTACTTCAACAGGCTAAAAACTCCTAGGGCCGTTCATTATTCTTTGAAATCTTCCTGGTGGCTGCCTGGAGTCTCTGGAAGGAAAGAAACAATAAACATTTCAGGAGAATTGCACCAACTGTCAGTGGGTGGCTGAAGAGATTCAAGGAAGATTTTGATATCCTCCAACATAGGACTAGGGGGAGTCATCCTGCTTTTGTTTCTTCTTTTGTTTCTTCTTTTGTTTCTGAGTTGAACTAATAGTACCACTCCTTGACTACCTGCCCCAATCTGGAAGGGCAGGATGGCAAAAAGGGCAACAACATATGTACAAACTCTTGTAACACCCTGTCTATATATAGATATATGAAAACACAGTAGGAGCCTTTCCTACTGTTTATCCCTTAAAAAAATCAATTTAATCTCTCTATTGCTCAATTCTACTTGACCACTAGACTGAGGATGATCAGTTATTAACTATCTAGGGACTCCAAACCTCGGAAAAGTAACTTCTTTAAGCATCTTAATAGAAGTGTTATGATCAGCACTACTAGTTGGAATAGCTTCTACGCACTTAGTAACGTAATCAACAGCAACTACAAAATTTGTATACCCATTAGAGGAAGGAAAATGTCCCATATAATCAAAGCCCCAAACATCAAATGGTTCAATAACGAGTGAATAATTCATAGGCATTTCCTGACGTCTACTAATATTGCCAATTCTTTGACATTCATCACACAACAAGACAAACTTATGAGCATCCTTGAAGAGAGTAGGCCAATAAAAACTGGATTTCAATACCTTGTGTGCAGTTCTATCTCCAGCATGGTCTCCTCCGTAAGCCTCGGAGTGACACTTGCATAGGATCTGTTCCTGTTCATGCTCAGGTAGACAACGTCCAATAATAACATCTGCTCCTTTATAAAGGTGTGGGTCATCCAAAAAGTAATGTCTTAAATCATAGAAAAACTTTTTATTTTGCTGGTATGTGAAACTAGGTGGTATAAATTTAGCAACAATGTAATTATCATAATCAGCATACCATGGAGTATTATGAGAAGCATTTATGACAGCTAATTGCTCATTAGGGAAGCTATCATCAATAGGCAGTGGGCCATCAAGAACATTTTCTAACCTAGACAAGTTGTTTGCAACGGGGTTCTTATCTCCCTTTCTATCAATAATATGCAAATCAAATTCTTGCAGCAAGAGAACCCATCTATTAAGTCTAGGTTTAGCATCTTTCTTTTCCATAAGATATTTAATAGCAACATGAACAGTTACTTTGGAATCAACAATATAAGATCTGAACTTGTTACAAGCAAAAACAACTGCTAAAAATTCTTTTTCAGTAGTAGCATAATTTCTTTGAGCGTTGTCTATAGTTTTACTAGCATAATGAATAACATTAAACTTCTTATCAACTATTTGCCCCAGAACAACACCAACAACATAGTCACTAGCATCATACATAATTTCAAAGGGTAAATTTCAATCAGGTGGTTGAACAATAGGTGCAGAAATCAAGGCTCTCTTAGGTATTTCAAATGATTCTACACAATCATCATCAAAAAAAAGGAACATATTTTTGCAAGAGATCAGTGAGAGGCCTAGAAAATTTAGAGAAGTCTTTAATAAACCTTCTATAGAAATCAGCATGACCAAGGAAACTTCTTGTACCTTTGATATCTTTAGGACACAACATCTTTCCAATAGGATCTACTTTAGCTTTATCAACTTCACATCTCTGCAAAAATCAATCAAGGTTGCTTAAGCAATCATCAAAAGAAGTTCCCTTAACGGATAAATCATCCATAAAAATCTCAACAATCTTTTTACAAAAGTCAAAGAATATAGCAGTCATACATCTTTGAAAGGTAGTAGGTGCATTGCATAAACCAAAAGGCATACGTCTATAAGAAAAAGTACCGAAAGGGCAAGAACAGTCAACGGAAACATGGACCGCTCTCTTCGTACAGAAGAGCATACTGCAACCCTCGCGGCGGAAGTACAATGCGGCCTCCTCCCACAAACCACCAATCCGGTGATGGTAACCTTGAGCACCGTCAAGCGAGTCCGGAGCACCCTGCAAAAGGATCACCAGGCCTGCCAAGAGCGCGACTAGCACTCCGGCCTCCGCTCAAGCCCCATCAAAGCAGCATTCGTGCCACGCGTACATAGTTACGCACTCAAAATTCCATGGGCATAGGCAGAGGCGCAGCAGTGACTCAGTCAACAGTGCGGTATAACCGCAACTTACCTTCATAATCCTCCCTTTTTTATCTTTCAGGACACTGCTTTAGGGCAGTCTCTTCAGAAGAGCCGGATTGTCGGACTTACACAGGAGAGAAAACCAAGGAGGCAACAGGCTTTGCGCACAAAAGGAAATACCCGGGTGGAATCTGTTCACGATCGTTATACCTGTTTTATATACCTACATGCAGCCTGCCCTTGGATAGGACATGTTAAATAGTCCTATTTACTTCTACTTAAAGGCACCCATTGTAAACATACGCTTAAACGTATTATTCATCAATGGAAGATAATATATAGCGTCAGCTTATTATTCCTATTTGCGCACCTTTCTTGCAAATGTTTATTTAATATCACATCCGTACACCTTGGTATGATCAGTTTGCCAGGGGCTTCTTATGGTGCCTCATAATATGGCAAAACAAGTCCGAACACTTTCAACAGTGTGGCACCCCGAACTTATAGCATTATATGCATCAGCTCCGAATCACGTCTTAGGTCAATAGTTGGGTTTGCCCGTCTCCCTTGTTTTGGTACCTTACGTTCCGTTATATTGTCTAAGGTAGCGCTGGGAGAACTACTACGATTGTGTCCTGGTTCTTCCGGACGAGCACCTCAGTAGAGAAAGCCGAAAACTGACCGGCATGATGCGACGAGAGCTGGTCGCTGTTCGAGAGGTCTTAAAATCGTTAAAGATTTTTTCCTCTTTAGGCGAGGAATCGGCCTCGTCCGATTTAGGCGTATATAGCGCCCCAATTCGGCCTTCTGAATTCTAGGGACTTTGCCGAAATTTAAAATTGTAGACTTCTATGGCTAAGTGAAAGTTATAAAGCCGCATAGTCCGATTGCCTTGTTCGCTGCGCCGGATACCTCCTTAAGGGACCAAAAATTTGTATAAAGAGTATCCGGGTTTTTCTAGGAACACCCCGGTGCTAGTTACGTTGGGCGGAAGCCGACGACTGGCCTACTTTCAGAATCCTATAAACAACCGCACAGAAGGTAATATTTTAAATCAAACAACGCTACATAGTGCAAGTAACTTCGTCTTTATATTACAACAACGACAGAGGTACATTTACTCAAGGATTGTGTCCTTGGTACATTCATCGGCCACGAGACGAGCGCCCTTCATAACGCCATCGTAATATTTCTTGGGATAGCGATGCGCCTTGCCCTCCGGCGGCCCGTCCTTCACCAGCTTCTCCGCATCCAGCTTGCCCCAATGCACCTTTGCGCGGGCAAAGGCCCGGCGGGCACCCTCAATGCAAACGGATCGCTTGATAACTTCAAGCCGCAGACATGCATCCACCATCCGCTTGATCAGGCCAAAGTAGCTAGTGGGCAAGGGCTCACCAGGACACATCTGGACTATGAAATCTTTCATAGCCACTTTGGCCGCCCTGTGGAGTTCAACCAACTGCTTCAGTTGGTCACTCAGAGGCATTGGGTGTTCGGCCCCAGCATACTGGGACCAGAATAGCTTCTCCGTGGAGCTCCCCTCCTTGGAACGGTAGAACTCCGCGGCATCTGATACGTTGCGTGGCAGATCTGCGAATGCCCCCGGAGAGCTCCGAATTCGGGTAAGTAAAAGAAACGCCTCCTCCACATGTTTGCTTTGCATAAAGAATGTCTTACCCGCTGCTTTCTTTGTGGCCGCCTGGATTTCTTGCTGTGCCTTTTCGGCTTTGGCCTTGGCGTCTTTCACACTGACAAGGGCCTTCGCAAGCTCAGTCTCTTTCATCTTAAGATCATGCTCCAAGGACTCGAAATTTTGGCCGAGTTCCTGGAGCTCTTGCTGTTCTTCGCCCACTTTAGCATCTTGCTTTTCATGCTCCTTGCACTCCAAGGCCACCTTGTCTTCAGCCTCGGACAGCGCTTACTTCAAAGACGCCACTTCGGTGGTGGCCCCTATTACAAAGTCGCGACACTTTGTCGTTAGAATAACCAACTTTGTCTATCCTTCATCATATGAGAACGGGGTATCACTTACCTTTGTTCTCTTCGAGCTGCCTCTTCGCGAGGCCGAGCTCTCCCTGCGCCTGCCCTAGGTCACGCTTTAGTCTGGTGACCTCGGCTGTGCGGACAGCAGCGGCAAGCAACACAGCCTGCTTATTGACATACACACTTACTATTAGGCTCCTACGGATTATAATTGACCCTCTGTTTGGCTTTTCTTTCCGAACACCGAACAGAGTATCACGGGCTACTACCTATCAGGTGGTAATTTTACATATTTCTTACTCACCTCAAAGCCTGTTAGGAGGCTGGTGCAGGCTTCAGTTAGTCCGCTCTTGGCGGCCAGAACCTTCTGAATCACCGCACTCATAAGAGTACCGTGCTCGTCATCCATGGAAGCGCCGCGAATCACTTCCAGCAGACTATCCGACGCCTCTGGCGTGACGGAAGTCATCGGCACGGACGCCTCTCCCTTCTTAAAGGGGGGCCGCTAGCCTGAATCCGGAACCATCGAAGGTTCTGGCACAGTATCCGGCTGAGAGCCCGGCTAGTTGCCACTCTCATCGGCACGATCCATGGGGATCCTATACCCCGTGTGCCCGGCGTCTGGAATCCCACCTTGGGGCGTCTCTAGAGTCACATCCCCCTGCTCCGGGAGCCTTTGGGACAACACCTCCGTGTCATCCGCAGGTCGAGGAGTGGTGGCCGTCGGGAGCGAGTTCATCTCTGAATCACTCAAAGACCCATCCGAAACACGACAGCTCGGGATGGGCCCTGGCCGGACTGCATATATGCTCGGCGTTATAACAAGACTATGAGACAAAGTCGCACTAAAGTACAATAGAGTGCGGAGACTTATGATCTTGCTTGGGGCTTCCCCCTGAGCAGCCACTCTTCATTATTGTGAGAAGCCGTGGTGGAGTAGTCCGGAAGGGACGCCTTTCCCTTCTTGGACGTCTTAGCCTCCCCCTCCGAGGCAGCTTTTCTCTTCTTCTCCTCCCTAGTGCGGGGAGGCAGAACTTCTTTTTGTTCCCCCTGCCTCCGCGGGAGGAATCTGCCTCGTTGTCTTCGGACGATGTGGGTATGACGGCCTTGCGCCGGGGGCCTTTCCCGGCCCCCTGGTCCGCCTTCCTAGGGCCCCCATCCTCTCCGGATGGGGTGGCCTCTTCCTCTTCTTCCTCCCCTTCGGGGGAGGAGTGTGCCTCGACGTCCTCGGACGAGGCGTCCGGTACGACCTTACGCCGGAGACCCTTTCTAGCCCCCGGGGCCTTCTTTTCTGGTGCCTTGTAGGGCGCCAGGACTAGCATCTCCGTCAGGAGAGCATCGGCTGGACCTTCCGGTAGCGGAGCCCGATAGTCAATCCGCTCCACTGTCTCCACATAATCCTGATCAAATACACACAATGACTTAAGACTCCCCCATGAATATATTGGGAAGAATTGAATCCGGCGGTAGTCAGAAAACTCAGTGGACGGGGGGGCCGCGCGGCATGAAGTCCGCGGTCCTCGGATGTGTGGGGAGGTACTTCGAAGGCCTTGAATAGCACCTTCCATGCGCCTTTGTGCATCATGTCGTTGAGCTTTCGAAGTGTCTGGTGTTCGGCCGGGACAAACTCCCACAGATTGAATACCCGTCTTTGGCATGGAAGAATCCGGCAGACAAGCATGACCTAGACCACGTTGACAAGCTTGATGTTCTTGTCCTTCATATTTTTGATGCAGTTCTGGAGTCCGGTCAACTCTGCAGGTTCGCCCCAGGCCAGGCCCTTCCTTTCCCAAGAGGTGAGCCGCGTGGGGGTTCCGGGTCGGAATTCGGGGCCGCCACCCAGTTGGCGCCGCGCAGCTCGGTGATGTAGAACCACCCCGATTGCCACCCTTTCATGGTCTCCGTGAAGGAGCCGCTAAGCTAGGTGATGTTAGGCATCTTGCCCACCATGGCCCCTCCGCATTCCGCTTGCTGGCCGCTCACGATCTTCGGCTTCACGCAGAAGATTTGTAGCCACCAGCCAAAGTGAGGCTTGATGCAGAGGAAGGCCTCGCACACGACGATAAACGACGAGATGTTGAGGATGAAATTTGGGGCTAGATCGTGGAAATCTAGCCCATAGTAGAACATGAGCCCACTGACGAAGGGATGAAGTGGGAATCCTAGTACACGGACGAAGTGGGCGACAAACACGACTCTCTTGTGAGGTTCCGGAGTTGGATTGATCTGCCAGGCGTCTGGTAGCCAGTGCACGATGTCTGCGGCCAAGTATCCGACCGCCCAAAGATTCGCGATATGCTTCTCCTTCATGATGGAGTCCACCCACTTGCAAGTATCCGACTGCCCAAAGATTCGCGATATGCTTCTCCTTCATGATGGAGTCCACCCACTTGCCTCCTGCTCCGGACATGTTTAGCTGTGCGAAGAAGACTTGGGCTAGGGCGCTTGAGCTCGAGGGGGCAAGGGTGAGCAAAGGAGGAAGAAGGCATGGGTGAAAATGGGGAACCCTCATCCCTTTATAGAGGCGACGAAAGCGGTGCGCCTCCCCACTTGCCCGTTGAGAATCGCTTACTTCCCAAGCGCCATGATTGATGGCGCGGTGGGACTACCCATACCCGTAATGATGAGAATCTCGTGATAAGAGGACACGATCTCTGCTTTGACAAGATGTGTCAAGAAAACCGCCTCGCAATATGCGCTGTGGCTGGTTGTGGGAAAACGGTTCGAATAATGACCCGACCGTAATGACATGTCACGTTGTCTAAAAAGTTGTCAGCAGATTGCATTTGTGAAATATCATTCTCTCTACGGTGGTATGTTAAGATCATTTTGTAGATCCGGACACGACTTAAGTGTTTGGTAATTACTTTGGAGTATTCGGAGAAAGGAACCCGCCTTGCAATGCTGAAAACAAGACTGCGCGCCGGACTGATCATCATTGAAGCCTGGTTCAGGGGCTACTGCGAGATTCCTGGATTAGGGGGTATTCGGACAGCCAGACTCTATACTTCGTCCGGACTATTGGAGCGTGAAGATACAAGACTCAATACTCCATCCCGTGTCCGGATGGGACTCTCCATGGCGTGGAAGACAAGCTTGGCGATCCGGATAATATATTTCCTTGCTTGTAACTGACTCCGTGTAAACCCTAGCCCCCTCAGGTGTCTATATAAACCGGAGAGGTTGGTCCTTAGAAGGCCGATCACGATCACAATCATAATCATCATAGGCTAGCTCCTAGGGTTTAGCCTCTGCGATCTCGTGGTAGATCTACTCTTGTACTACTCATATCATCAATATTAATCAAGCATGAAGTAGGGTTTTACCTCCATCAAGCGGGCCCGAACCTGGGTAAACATTGTGTCCCTTGCTTCCTGTTACCATTAGCCTAAGACGCACAGATTGGGACCCCCTACCCGAGATCTGCCGATTTTGACACCGACAATAGGTGCACCCTGTTTGGTGCCAGCTCTGCGTAATGAGCGTTTTCCCAAGGATTTCAAAGGACCTCGCAAGGTGCCTAACTACACAGCTGACTTACCCCCTGAGGCGTGGATTGAGAGTTATGAGATGGCCATGGAATTGCTGGAGGTCAGTGATGTTGCATGTGCTAAATACTTCACCATGATGCTGGATGGGACGACCCGTACTTGGTTAAAAGGGCAACCAGCTAAGTCCATTGGGTCATGGTCTGAGCTAAAGGCCCAGTTTATCCAGAACTTTAAGGATACATGCAAACAGCCCATGTCGATTGTGGACTTATCTGCTTGCGCCCAAGAGGAGGGCGAGTCAATAACCCATTGGGTGCACCGGGTCAAGGCTATCATACACTCATCTGATAACATCAATGACGGCTCTGCAGTCTTAATGTTGGAGAAAAATTTCCTTTTGCCTCTTAAGCAGAAGCTGGGGAGGCTCAAGCACGATTGCAATGATATGGGGCAGCTAATGGCGGCTCTAATTAAGTATGCCGACTCTGATGGTACCAAGGACCCTGAGTCTGATGATGAAAAGACGGGAAAGGGAAAGAAGAGTCGCAACGCCAAGGGGCCGCAGCATAACCTGACGAATCAGGGGGGCAACGGTAAGCGCAAGGCTGACGGTAACACAGATTTTGTAGCTAATACCACTACGCAGAACAATAGTCAGCATCGTAGGGGGAGGCCGCCTCCTCGGATAGGTGGATCAGGTCCCACTCTTGAGCAGTTGCTGAACGAGCCCTGCCCCAAGCATGGTACGCAGGAGAGGCCATCTACTCACCTTTGGAAAGATTGTACGATCATGAGGGCTTTTAAAAATTCTAATTCATTCCAAAACCACCATGGGCCGGGCGGCGGCTCAGGTTCTGGTGGCGGCGGTTCTCATGACCCGGGTTACGGAGGTCGCGGTTCTAATTCCGACTTCCAGGGTCATCAAAATCATCAAGGCAACCAAGGAAGTTACAATCAACAATCCGGCTAGGGGGTCAGCAGTAGCAGCAATCTGGATATCAAAGTCATTCAAAGCAGTTGAATAGTGGGCAGTATCATGTTTTTACCACAAGTTTATGCAAGCGGGACCAGAAGCTCCACAAGGGGGTTGTGAACGCTGTTGAGCCGATAGTTCCCCATTACTTACGATGGTCTAAGCAGCCCATTATGTGGAGTCAAGCGGATCACCTGCCCCGGGTTGATAACCGGGGTCACTTGGCTTTGGTGGTGGCACCTCAAGTTGGTGGATACAAGTTCACTAAGGTACTCATGGATGGAGGTAACAACATTATTATCCTTTATTATGAAACATTCCGTCGCATGGGGTTAACCGATAAGAATCTTAAGTCGTCCAATATTGTTTTCCATGGAGTGGTGCCTAGTAAGTCGGCGTACCCGGTAGGCAAGATTGAGCTGGAAGTGGCCTTCGGAGATAAGTACAATTCTAGGGCTAAAAAGTTAACCTTTGAAGTGGTCAAGATCAGGAGTCCGTACCACACTCTGTTTAGACGGCCGGCTTATGCCAAGTTCATGGCACAGCCGTGTTATGTTTATTTACAACTCAAGATGCCGGGTTACAAGGGGACCATTACAGTGCATGGAAGTCGAAAGATAGCTCTGGAGTGTGAAGAAGGTGATGCTGCCTATGCTGAGTCTGTCTGTGCAATAGAGGAATTGAAATTTTACAAGGATAATGTTGACCCGGTGGAAATGACATCTTTGAAAAAGCCAACTACGGAGCATGACCCGGTCTTGAAGTTTAAGTCAGCGGATGATACTAAGTTAGTTGACTTTGTTCCTGGGGATTCATCCAAGTAGTTCAGTATCAGTGCTAACTTGGATCCTAAATAGGAAGGTGTGCTCATCGAGTTCATCCATGAGAACGGGGAGATCTTTGCATGGAAACCTTCTGACATGCCGGGTGTACCGAGGGAACTTGCTGATCACACTCTCAACATTGATTCCTTCGTCGCTTCAATGAGGAGAGGCATAAGGCCATTGGTGAAGAAGAGGCCCGACTCTTAGCGGCTGGGTTGATTGTTGAAGTCTTTCACCCTGAGTGGTTGGCTAATCCGGTGATGGTGCTTAAGAAGAACGGCACTTGGCGTATGTGTGTGGACTACACAGACTTAAACAAGGCTTGTCTGGCTGATCCTTTTGCTCTCCCCCATATTGATCAAATCATTGATGCTACGGCAGGTTGTTAGCATTTGAGTTCTTTGGATGCTTATTCTAGTTTTCATCAGATCAAGATGGCAGTTAAGGACCAGGAGAAGACAACTTTCATTACTCCCTTTGGAGCCTTATGCTATGTGTCTATGCCCTTTGGGCTTAAGAGTGCCCAGGCGACTTATCAGCGGTGTGTGCAGAACTGTCTCCACAGTCACAGTGGGCGCAATGTACATGCTTATGTGGATGATATTGTGGTGAAATCCAGAGGGAAGGAAACTTTGATAGACGATTTGAAGGAAACCTTCAACAATCTCAGGGTCTACAAAATGATGCTTACTCCGGCCAAGTGCGTTTTTGGTGTGCCAGCAGCCAAACTTTTGGGTTTTCTGGTTTCTAACAGAGGCATTGAGGCTAACCCGGAGAAGATCAAGGCCATTACGTCCCTGGCAAAGCCAGCATGTATCAATGATGTTCAGTGTCTAGCGGGTCTGCCTTAAGCCAGTTCATAAGCCGGTTGGGCGAGAAGTCCATTCCACTGTACCGGATGATGAAGAAGACAGATAACTTCGTCTGGAGTGATGCTACAAATGACGCATTTGAAGCTTTGAAGAAACAACTAGCCGAGCCGCCAGTCCTTGCTGCTCCCATTGATAAGGAGCCATTTTTGTTATATGTGGCTGCTAATGCCCGGGCTGTCAGCGTAGCTGTTGTGGTGGAACGAAAGGAAGCAGGCAAGGAATATCTGGTTCAACGGCTGATTTACTATATCAGTGAAGTGCTTATTGAGTCCAAGCAGAGGTATCCACACTGGCAGAAGCTCGTTTATGGTGTGTTCATGGCCAGCCGGAAGCTTATGCAATATTTTATGGGTCATCCCATCACTTTGGCCAGTTCTGCTCCCTAAGGGGATATTGTTCAAAATAGAGAAGCCATAGGGCGGGTAGCCAAGTGATCCATTGAGCTTGGACCTCATGGTTTGAAGTATATGCCTGGCATTGCCATCAAGTCTCAAGCACTTGTTGATTTCATCAACGACTGGACAGAACTGCAGATGCCTGAAGAGAAGCCAGATGACACATATTGGACTATTCACTTTAATGGGTCCGGGCAATTGGAGGGCTCGGGGGCTGGAGTTGTCTTAGCTTCCACTTGAGGTGACAAATTTTGTTATGTTCTAAGGTTGATGTTTCCCTATACTAATAATGCAGCTGAGTATGAAGCCTTGCTCCATGGTCTTTGGATGGCTAAGGATATGAATTTAAGCCAGGTGAGATGTTTCGGCGACTCAGACTTGGTGGCTCAACAAGTTTCTGGCACATGGGATTCTAAGGATCCACTCATGGCGGCTTATCGCCACGAAGTTGATGCCATTGCTGGGCACTTC
Organism: Triticum aestivum; assembly: GCF_018294505.1. Lineage (NCBI taxonomy): Eukaryota > Viridiplantae > Streptophyta > Magnoliopsida > Poales > Poaceae > Triticum > Triticum aestivum. The sequence goes on from NC_057807.1 coordinate 161,323,768, forward strand.
AAGGGTTATCACGTGGAACACATTGATCACAGGAAAAATGAGGCGGCTGATGCCTTAAGCCGGTTGGGGTCTCAGCATAAGTCGGTGCCACCTAACACTTTCTTGGATATTTTGCATAACCCTTCTGTCAAATTGCCTATAGAGGAAGATCTGGCTGTTCCTGACCTAGAGGCACAATTGGTGGCGGCTCTTCATGCTATCCCAGATTGGACAGTACCATATTTGGGCTACATCACCCGGGGTGAGTTACCTGAGTATGATGCTTTGGCTAGACAGATAACCCGGCGGTCTAAGTCAATGACAATTGCCAATGGAGATTTACACCATCACAGTGTCACTGGGGCGTTTCAGCGTTGCGTCTCTCCTGAGGAGGGCCGTGAGATTGTTCGTGAGATTCATGAAGGAGATTGTGGTCATCATGGTGGTTCAAAGTCCCTTGTGGCCAAATCTTTTCGTCATGGATTTTATTGGCTGACGGCTCATGCTGACGCAGAGGATTTGATCAGTAAATGTGATGGTTGTTAGAAATTTTCACGGCGAGCTCACGTGCCAGCTCAAGAATTAAGGATGATTCCAATTGATTGTCCATTTGCAGTCTGGGGGCTTGATAAGGTTGGGCCTTTTAAAAGGTCCAAGGATAAAAAGACCCACCTTTTGGTGGCTCTTGACAAATTCACGAAGTGGGTCGAAGCAGAGCCGGTCAGTAAGTGTGACGCGACAACGGAGGTCCAGTTCATTAAAAAGGTGATTTTTCGCTCTGGCTTTTTAAACAACATCATAACTGATAATGGCACTAATCTGTCCAAGGGTGCTATGAACGAGTTTTGTCAACGTGAGCATATTCGACTTGACATGTCGTCAGTAGCTCACCCCCAATCCAAAGATCAAGATGAAAGAGCCAATCAAGAAATTTTGAGAGGCATCAAGCCCCGGCTTATGGTTCCTTTGCAAGGGACGCCGAGTTGTTGGGTGGAGGAGTTACCTTCAGTGCTATGGAGTATCAATACTACCCCCAACAGATCTACGGGTTACACGCCTTTCTTCATGGTTTACGGAGCAGAGGCGGTTCTCCCTAGTGACATCCATCACGACTCACCCTGTGTGGCGGCTTATGTTGAAGCTGATAATGAACAAGCACGTCAGGATGCACTTGACCTGTTAGATGAGAAGCGTGACCTTGCGGCTGCTCGCTCGGCGATTTACCAACAAGATCTGCACCGTTACCACAGCCGTCGGGTTAAATACAGAACCTTTCAAGAAGGTGATTTGGTGCTCCGGCTCATCCAGGATCAAACTGATGTGCACAAGTTATCCCCACATTGGGAAGGGTCCTTTGTGGTCAGCAAGAACTTGAACAATGGCTCATACTACCTTATCGATATTCGAGAGCATAAGGACTCACGTAAGTCGGAGGAGGAGACCCGCCAGCCGTAGAATATTGCTCATCTTCAGCCTTACTACACTTGAGCCACCGGCTCTTATGATGTACACATTTTGAGGATGTATATATTATGATGATTATAATTAAGCAGGGCCTCTGTCGTTTAATCCTCAAGGATAATGAGTCTTCTTCATCATAATTTCATGATCACTTGGGGGCTTCATCGTATTCGAATCACAGCCATTAACCCTTTTGGTCCGGCTTCCTGGTCGTATTCGAATCATAGTCGTTAAACACTTTGATGACTTGTGGGCTTACTGATCATATTCGAACCACAACCGTTAACCCTTTTGGTCCGTGAGGGAGTCCTGGACTAGGGGGTGTCCGGATAGCCGAACTATCATCATCGGCCGGACTCCAAGACTATGAAGATACAAGATTGAAGACTTCGTCCCGTGTCCGGATGGGACTTTCCTTGGCGTGGAAGGCAAGCTTGGCAATACGGATATGTAGATCTCCTACCATTGTAACCGACTCTGTGTAACCCTAGCCCTCTCCGGTGTCTATATAAACTGGAGGGTTTTAGTCCATAGGATGACAACAACTACAACAATCATACCATAGGCTAGCTTCTAGGGTTTACTCTCCTTGATCTCGTGGTAGATCCACTCTTGTACTACCCATATCATCAATATCAATCAAGCAGGAGTAGGGTTTTACCTCCATCGAGAGGGCCCGAACCTGGGTAAAAACATCGTGTCCCTTGTCTCCTATTACCATCCGCCTAGACGCACAGTTCGGGACCCCCTACCCGAGATCCGCCGGTTTTAACACCGACATTGGTGCTTTCATTGAGAGTTCCTCTGTACCATCGCATATAGGGCCGATGGCTCCTTCGATCATCACCAACGATGCAGTCCAGGGTGAGACTTTTCTCCCCGGACAGATCTTCGTATTCGGTGGCTTTGCACTGCGGGCCAATTCGCTTGGCCATCTGGAGCAGATCGAAAGCTATGCCCCTGGCCATCAGGTCAGATTTGGAAGTCTAAACTTCACGGCTGACATCCGCGGAGACTTGATCTTCGATGGATTCGATCCACAGCCGAGCGCGTCGCACTGTCTCGATGGGCATGATCTAGCTCTGCTACCGGACAGTGCCCTGGAGGCCGCACACGAGTCCGCTCCGACCCTTAACTCGGAGCAGACCACGCAGATCGAGGATGAGTGGTTAGACACCGCCTCGGGGGCTGCAACCTCTACGGAGATGGAGCTGAATACTGACCTTGTCCCTTGTAAAGCTCGTGACTCCGAGGTGCCGCACTCCTCGCCGGACTCCGAACCTCCCGCGCCGCCTATAACCGAAACCGATTGGGCGCCGATCATGGAGTTCACCGCTGCGGACATCTTTCAACACTCACCTTTCGGCGACATCTTGAATTTGCTAAGGTATCTGTCGTTGTCAGGAGAGCCCTGGACGTACAGCGGCCAGGACGGATGGGATGCGGACGACGAAGAAATTCAAAGCCCACCCACCACCCACTTTGTAGCCACTGTCGACGATCTAACCGACATACTAGACTACGACTCCGAAGACATCGACGGTATGGACGACGATGCCGGAGACGACCAAAAACCAGTGCCTACGGGGCACTGGAAAGCCACCTCGTCATACGACATATACATTGTGGATACCCCAAAGGACGGGAATGGCGATGGAACAGCGGAGGAGGATCCTTTCAAGAAACAACCTAAACGCCGGCGTCAACGGCGCCGCTCTAAATCCCGCCACAACAAGAATGGAGATTCTGGCACCGGAGACAATAACACCCCGTACAGCGCCGAAAACAACCCCCTCTAGCAAGATTCAACACACGAGGGCGGAGAAGCCAGCCCTCATGAGAGAGCGGCAGACGAAGAGGTAGAGGATGATAATTACATACCTCCCTCCGGAGACGAGGCAAGCCTCGACGACGACGAATTCGTCGTGCTTGAGGATCCCGTCGAACAAGAGTGTTTTAAACGCAGGCTTATGGCCACGACAAACAGCCTAAAGAAAAAGCAGCAACAACTTAGAGCTGATCAAGATCTGCTAGCCGACAGATGGACTGAAGTCCTTGCGGCCGAAGAGCATGAACTCGAACGCCCCTCCAAAAGCTACCCCAAGCGCAAGTTGCTCCCCCGATTAGAGGAGGAGGCATATGAACCTGCATCACCAGCGTACAATACGGCTGACCGACCACCTCGTGGCCGCGACAGAGAGGCCTCTAGGCCCTCCACTAGAACCGTACCCCGGCATCGCTCGAAAAGTACGAAACCACAGGGGAATGCGCCGAACTTGTGAGACATATTGGAGGATAAGGCAAGACAATCAAGATCGATCTACGGATCGCGTGGGCGCCCCACGATGCGCAACGATGACCTTCGCGCCGGATACAGCAACTCCGTCCGGGCCGAACACAGTAGACAAAGCTCGCTTGAGCTACGTCGTGATATAGCCCAATATAGAGGCGCCGCACACCCACTATGCTTCACAGATGAAGTAATGGATCATCAAATCCCCGAAGGGTTTAAACCCATGAATAATGCATCCTACGATGGCACAACAGACCCCGCGGTTTGGATCGAAGACTATCTCCTTCATATCCACATGGCCCGCGGTGATGATCTTCATGCCATCAAATACCTCCCACTCAAGCTTAAAGGACTAGCTCGGCATTGGATTAACAGCTTGCCAGCAGAATCAATTGGATGTTGGGAGGACCTGGAAGCCACATTCCTTGACAACTTCCAGGGCACATATGTGCGACCACCAGACGCCGATGACCTAAGCCACATAATTCAGCAGCCAGACGAATCGGCCAGACAATTCTGGACACGGTTCTTAACAAAGAAAAATCAAATCGTCGACTGTCCGGATGCAGAGGCCCTCGCAGCCTTCAAACATAACATCCGCGACGAGTGGCTCGCCCGGCACCTAGGACAGGAAAAGCCGAAATCCATGGCAGCCCTCACATCACTCATGACCCGCTCCTGCGTGGGAGAGGACAGCCGGTTAGCCCGCAGTAACAACCTCAGCAAAAATTCTGGCAGTCCGGATACCAAGGACTACAATGGCAGGTTGCGTCGCAACAAGAACAAACGCCGTGTTAACGGCGATAACACTGAGGATACGGCAGTGAACGCCGGATTCAGAGGCTCCAAACCTGGTCAGCGGAAGAAGCCATTCAGAAGAACTACTCCGGGTCCGTCCAATTTGGACCGAATACTCGACCGCTCTTGCCAGATACACGGCACCCCCAAAAAGCCAGCTAATCACACCAACAGGGATTGTTGGGTATTCAAGCAGGCAGGCAAGTTAATTGCCGAAAACAATGACAAGGGGCTACATAACAATGACGAGGAAGAGACCCGACCACCAAACAATAGAGGACAGAAGGGTTTTCCCCCACAAGTACGAACGGTAAACATGATATACGCAACCCACATACCCAAGAGGGAGCGGAAGCGTGCACTCAGGGACGTATATGCGATGGAGCCAGTCGCCCCAAAGTTCAACCCATGGTCCTCCTGCCCGATCACTTTTGATCGAAGGGACCACCCCACCAGTATCCGCCATGGCGGATTCGCCGCATTGGTTTTAGACCCAATCATCAATGGATTTCACCTCACAAGAGTCCTGATGGACGGCGGCAGTAGCCTGAACCTGCTTTATCAGGATACAGTGTGCAAGATGGGCATAGACCCCTCAAGGATTAAACCCACAAAGACGACCTTCAAAGGCGTCATACCAGGTGTAGAGGCCAGTTGTACAGGCTCAGTTACACTGGAAGTGGTCTTCGGATCCCCGGATAACTTCCGAAGCGAGGAGTTAATCTTCGATATAGTCCCGTTCCGCAGCGGCTATCACGCTCTGCTCGGACGGACCGCGTTTGCAAAGTTCAACGCGGTGCCGCATTACGCATACCTCAAGCTCAAGATGCCAGGCCCTCGAGGAGTCATCACGGTCAACGGAAACACTGAACGCTCCCTCCGAATGGAGGAACACACAACGGCTCTCGCGGCAGAAGTACAGAGCAGCCTCTTAAGGCAATTTTCGAGTCCGGCCGTTAAGCGACCGGACACGGCCAAACGCGCCCGGAGTAACCTACAACAAGACCACCTGGCACGTTCCGAGCACGCGTAGCAATGCGGCCCCAACCCTAGCCCTTGCAAAATTGCAAGACTGGTCCTTCGCGTACATCTTTACGCTCTGGAGATACCATGGGCATAGGGGGAGGGGCACGACCACCACAGGCCCAGAATGCGGCTTAGCCGCACTAGGGGCTCCCAAGTGTGTCACTCTTTTTCTTTTTTCTTTTTTCTTACCCACAGGATTCCGTTCACTAGAGGCCCTGTCCGGCAGCAGACCTGCCGAACTCACGATGCAACAGCCAGGGAAGGAAAAAGGCTACGACGAGTATCCAGGTGGTCTCCATTACGAGCATTAAATCCGTTTTCATACACCATTCCGCAGCCTACCCCTGGAGGGGGACATGTTTAATAGTCCTACCCCTTGCTACCGCACTATTTGTATCGTTCTGCATTCATGGCAGTATTCCTTGAATAAACAATGCATCGCTTTTTGCTTATAATTGCATTTCTTTCTTATATATATGTTCATTTATGACATGTTGCATCCGTACACTCTGGTACGGCTAAACACACCAGGGGCTTAAGTTCCCCAGATTGTGGTGTGATAAGTCCGAACACTTTCACAAGTGCGGCACCCCGAACTTATAGCATTATATGCATCGGCTCCGAATCATGTCTTGGGTCAATAATTGGGTTTGCCCGGCTCCCATGTTTTGGTACCTTACGTTCCGTTATATCGGCTAAGGTAGCACTAGGAGAACCACTACGATTGCGCCCCGGTTGAGCTGGGTGAGCGCCTCAATGGAGAAAGCTAAAACTGACCGTCATGATAAGGCGAGAGCTGGTCGCTGTTTGAGAGGTCTTTTTGAGTCCCTAAAGACTTATGCCGCTTAGAGCGAGGAACCGGCTTTGTCCGGCCCAGGCGTGGATAGCGCCCCGAACTCGGTCTTCCGAACACTAGGGGCTTTGCCGAAATTTAAAAATATAGAATTCTATGGCTAAGTGTGAGTGTTCAAGCATTATAAGTCCGGTTGCCTTGTTGGTTGTGTTGAGCGCCTCCCTAGATGGACCCAAAAATGGGAACAAGAGCTCTCAAGTTTATCCTGAACACCCCAGCACTTGTGGCATGGGGGCTGAAGCCGACGACTTGCCATCTCTCAGATTTGATAAACGGCCGCACAGAAGGTAATATTTTAAATTAACAAGCGTTGCTTAGCGCATATGAACAAAGTTTTCAGCGCACGGGATAACACATTGCGAGTCTACTCAAACATTACATCTTTGGAGCACTCACTCGCAATCATGCGGGCACCCTTCAGGACACTCTTATAATACATTTCGGGCGTGTGATACTCCTTGCCCGCCGGCGGCGCGTCCGTCAGAAGCTTCTCAACATCCATCCTGCCCCAGTGAACTTTTGCACGGGCAAGGGCCCGACGGGCACCTTCAATGCAGGCGGAGTGCTTGATGACTTCAACCCAGGGACACGCATCCACCAGCCGCCGCACCAGGCCGAAGTAGCTCCCAGGCATGGCCTCCTTGGGCCACAGCCGAACTATGAGGCCCTTCATGGCCTGTTCGGCCACCTTGTGGAGCTCGACCAGCTGCTTCAGCTGGTCGCTAAGGGGCACCGGATGTCCGGCCTCAGCATACTGAGACCAGAAGACCTTCACCGTCGAGCTCCCCTCCTCGGCTCGGTAGAATGCGGCAGCATCGGACACGCTGCAGGGCAGATCTGCGAACGCTTCTGGAGAGCTCCAAATGCGGGTAAGTAATAGGTAATTCACATTTACATGCTTTCTTTGCATGAAAAATGCCTTACCCGCCGCTATCTTCTTTAACGCCTCGATTTCCTGGAGGGCTTTGTGGGCTTCGGCCTTAGCGGCTTTGGCACTCTCAAGAGCCGATGCAAGCTCGGACTCTCGAGTCTTTGAGTCGCGCTCCAAGCTCTCATGTTTTTCCACGAGAGCCTGGAGCTCTTGCCGCACCTCCGCCACCCGCGCCTCCTACTTCTCCCGCTCGGCTTGTTCCGCTGCCACATTGGGTTCCGCGGCAGACACCGCCTCCTTCAGGGTCGCCACCTTGCTCGTGGCCCCTGGAGTACCCACGTTATCCTTGTTATTTCTCTAGCAACCAAAATCCTTTTCTATAAGGTACAAATTTAATACGGTGTTACTCACCTTCCTTGTCCTTGAGCTGCTTCTTGGCACGGCCGAGCTCGTTCTCGGACCGCTCGAGGTTCTGCTTCAAAGCATTGACCTCCGCAGTCAGTGCGGCAGAGGTTAGCAGCGCAGCCTGCAATCCCATATTGACATATTTTTTAGAACTCCCGTGTATATCTTTTTTAGATCCTCAGTCCGGCTTTTCTTTCCGAACACCGAACCGAGCATCAGGGGCTACTGTCTTTGCGGTATTATATTACATGTCTTAAAATTCTTACCTCAAAGCCTGTTAGAAGGCTGCTGCAGGCTTCGGTCAGCCCGCTCTTGGCGAGCTGAACCTTCTGAATCACCGCACTCATGATAGTGCGGTGTTCTTCTTCGATGGAAGCGCCGTTGAGTGCCTCCAACAGGTTATCCGGCGCTTCCGGTTGGACGGAGGCCGCCGGTGTCACAGTCTTGCCCTTCTTACGAAGGGGCCGCCTGCCGGACTCTGGAACCACTTCAGGTTCCGGTGCGGAGTCCGGTGCGAAGTCCGGGAGGTTGCCCTGCGGCACCTCCGGAGCCTCCCCCTCCTGGTGGGTCCCCTCCTGGGATCCCACCTCGGCGTCGTCAGCGTCACGAGGGGTGGAGGCGGTCGGAAGGGAATCCATATCCGACGTGCCCAAGGACCCGCTTGACGAAGCGGGAAGATCGTCCTTGGCCGAACTACAGGTTATATGCGGCATTAGAAAGACACCGCGTGGCAAAAAGAAAAATTATAAATCATCTAGGAATCCGGATACTTACGATCTTGCCAGGGGCTTGGCCCTTGAGGGCCACTCCTTGTCGCCGTCGTCGGCGTTGGCGGAGCAGTCCGGAGGAAGGGTCCGTCCCTTCTTGGACCCTTCGGCCTCCCTCGTTGGGGAGGCCTTCCTCTTCTTCTCTCCCCCACTGGGGGAGAGGCCTCTTTCTCCTCCTCCTCGGGGGAGGAGTCCGCCTCGGAGTCATCAGACAATGAGTCCGATACCACCTGGCATCGGGAACTCCTTCGGGTTCCCGTGGCCTTCTTCTTGGCCTTCTTCTCCGGCACTACATAAAGTGCCGGGACCAGCAGCCCTGTCAAACGGGCATCCGCTGGGTCTTCTGGAAGGGGATCCGGACAGTTAACCTGTCCGGACATCTTCTGCCAGTCCTGTTAAAGGCATTGGGAGTTTATATCCCGCATAGAGTCAAACTATGAAAAACGAATGTCCCGTAAAGGATAACATAGCTTACCTCGCCAGTTGGACGCTGCAAGCTGAATCCGCAATCTTCGGTAGCGGATGCAGGAGCTTCGGTGCCCTTGAACAGCACCCTCCAGGCCTCTTTGTACGTAGTGTCGAAGAGGCCGCTCAAGGTCTGGTGCTGTGCCGGATTAAGCTCCCACAAATTGAAATCCCGTTGCTGGCAGGGGAGAATCCGGCGGACGAGCATGACCTGGATCACGTTGACAAGCTTGAGCTTCTTGTTCACCAGGGTCTGGAGACAGGACTGGAGTCCGGTCAGCTCCTTCGAAATACCCCAAAGCAAGCCCTTCTCTTTCTAGGAGGTGAGCTGCATGGGGATGCCAGATCTGAATTCGGGGGCCGATGCCCATTTAGGGTCATGCGGCTCGGTGATGTAGAACCACCCCGATTGCCACCCTTTGATGGACTCCACGAAGGCGCCCTCGAGCCAGGTGACGTTAGGCATTTTGCCCACCATGGTGCCTCCGCACTCCGCTTGGCTGCCCTTCACAACCTTCGGCTTGACATTGAAGGTCTTTAGCCACAAGCCGAAGTGGGGTTCGATGCAGAGGAAGGCCTCGCACACGACGATAAACGCCGAGATATTGAGGATGAAATTTGGAGCCAGATCGTGGAAGTCCAGGCCGTAGTAGTACATGAGCCCCCAGACGAAGGGGTGGAGTGGGAAGCCCAGTCCGTGGAGGAAGTGGGGAAGGAATACGACCCTCTCATGGGGCCTGGGGGTGGGGATGAGCTGCCCCTCATCAGGCAGCCGGTGCGCGACGTCGCTGGACAGGTATCCGGCGTTGTGCAGCTTCTCGATGTGCCCCTCCGTAACGAAGGAGGCCATCCACTTGCCTCCCGCTCCGGACATGGCTGGAGAAGGTTGAGGTGAGATGTGCGGACTTGGGCGCTGGAGCTCGAGTGCGTGGAGATGGATAAGCAAAGGAGGAAGAAGGCGTAGGTAAAAGAGGTGGATCCTTATCCCCTTATATATGGGCGGACGAAAACTATGCGTCCCCACCGGCTTGGTAAAACTCACGTATCTCCCAAGCGCCACAATCAATGGCGCGGTTGGGTTACCCACGTCCGTATTGATGGGAATCCCGGAATAACGGGAACACAATCTCTGCTTCGACAAGACGTGCCAAGGAAACCGCTTCGCTAAACGCGCTGAGGTGGTATAATAAAAATGATTCAAGTAAAGGCTTGGTAGTGGTGTGACGTCACACCACAAAATACGTCAGCAGATTGAACTTGTGTACATATTATTCTCTCTATAGTGGTATGTGGAATTTATTTTACAGAGCCAGACACTATCCTGGCGTTCACAATCTTCTATGAATTATTCAGAGGAGGAAACCGCCTTGCAATGCCGAAGACAATATGCGCGTCGGACTCGTCGTCATTGAAGCCTGGTTCAGGGGCTACTGAGGGAGTCCTGGACTAGGGGGTGTCCGGATAGCCGAACTATCATCATCGGCCGGACTCCAAGACTATGAAGATACAAGATTGAAGACTTCGTCCCGTGTCCGGATGGGACTTTCCTTGGCGTGGAAGGCAAACTTGGCAATACGGATATGTAGATCTCCTACCATTGTAACCGACTCTGTGTAACCCTAGCCCTCTCCGGTGTCTATATAAATCGGACGGTTTTAGTCCATAGGACGACAACAACTACAACAATCATACCATAGGTTAGCTTCTAGGGTTTAGCCTCCTTGATCTCGTGGTAGATCCACTCTTGTACTACCCATATCATCAATATCAATCAAGAAGGAGTAGGGTTTTACCTCCATCGAGAGGGCCCGAACCTGGGTAAAAACATCGTGTCCCTTGTCTCCTATTACCATCCTCCTAGACGCACAATTCGGGACCCCCTACCCGAGATCCGCCGGTTTTGACACCGACAGTCCGTCTTACAGATCGTATTCGAATCATAGCCATTGACCATTATGGTCATTGGGGGGCTTCCTGATCGTATTCAAATAATAGCTGTCGATACCCCTTTGATCGATGCAATGCCACAAAACACTTGGGGGCTTCCTGATCGTACTCGAATCATAGCCATTAACCCTTTTGGTCTAGCTTCCTGATCGTATTCGAATCATAGCCATTTTTTGATCCGGCTTCCTGCTCGTATTCGAAGCATAGCCTCGTCTTTTCTCTCTTTTTGATTTGAGTTTTTGAACAGTTTTTTCGGGGGTTTCTTGATACTCTCTTGCTCATATCTAAAGCATACCTATGATCTCTATTAACCCGGCCTGGCCTTGGAAGATAAGTCGCCAACATATGACAATATTAAATACTTGGAAGTATTGGCTTCTAAAGATTGGGTTATTACCCTTACTGCACAGGAATCATAAACCGGCAGTACGATTAAATATCACATGTATGATATTGTTCTTATAATTATGTCTAAATTCTGGTTAAATCAGCCCTATCTATAACTGTTTTAAACACTAGTGGTTATATGTGAGGTATTATGACCCGCCCTGCGGTAAACCACCAAGGGCTCTTGTGATCTACTTGTGTGGAGGATAATTCAAAATTTTCATCTACACCAATCAACGTCATGATAAGTCTAAAAGGATAATTATCAAGTGGCGCTCAATAGCGTTGAGCACAACATAAACGTGCACGATGGCACGGCAGAGCAAAGTTATTGCTACCCTTTTACATGACTCAAGGAGTCAAAATGATTAACTGTTATTCAGAAGGTCACAAATATGAAACGCCCAGTGGATCAATCTTCTTGATTCTGATGGCCTGAAGCTTCTGGATAACCCATCTCCACTTCTTCATCCTGTTCTACTTCCTAGAAGGTTGGTGATGACCAGTCAACGCCATTTAAGGCTTGGAATGTCGGTGTCAAAACCGGCGGATCTCGGGTAGGGGGTCCCGATCTGTGCGTCAAGGCTGATGGTAACAGGAAGCTAGGGACACAGTGTTTACCCAGGTTCGGGCCCTCTCGACGGAGGTAAAACCCTACTTCCTGCTTGATTAATATTGAAGATATGGGTAGTACAAGAGTAGATCTACCACGAGATCGTAGAGGCTAAACCCTAAGATCTAGCCTATGATGGTATGATTGTAATTGTGATTGGCTTTCTAAGGACCAACCTCTCCGTTTTATATAGACACCGGAGAGGGCTAGGGTTTACATGGAGTCAGTTACAAGAAAGGAAACACAATATCCGGATCGCCAAGCTTGCCTTCCACGCAAAGGAGAGTCCCATCTGGACACGGGCCGAAGTCTTGAGTCTTGTATCTTCACGCTTCAATAGTCCGGACGATGTATACAGTCCGGCTGTCCGGATACCCCCTAATCCAGGACTCCCTTAGTAGCCCCTGAACCAGGCTTCAATGACGATGAGTCCCACGCGCAGTCTTGTCTTCAGCATTGCAAGGCGGGTTCCTTCTCCGAATACTCCAAAGTGATTATCGAACACGTAGACCGTGTCCGGATCCACAAGATGATTTTCACATACCATAGCATAAATCTGGTCCGCTGGCAATCTTCGTACGTCGTGCCCTTGCATCGTGGCCTGGTCCAACATGAACCGACGTTTCTTGCCCCACCTCGACTCGTGTTGCGAGGCGGTTTTATTGGCACATCCCGTCGAGGCAGAGATCGTGTTCCTCTTATTATGGGGATTTTCATTAATATGGGCGTGCGTGACCCCACAACGGCCTTTGGTATAACTCCGTGTGTTTTTAGATAAGCCTCAAACGGTCACACAGAGGAATCTTGATATTCACCCCCTTTATAAAGGGGTCGAGGCCTATGCCTCTTTTCCACCTTCCCCGCGCCTTCTCGCACCTCGAGTTCTAACACCCAAAACCTAAGCTCCAACACCCCAGATCCTCCAATATGTCCGGATCCGACACTCAAGGCCGGTGGGTGGCTTCCTTGATTGAAAAGGAAGACATTGCAAAGCTTAGGGAGGTCAGATACCTGACCGCCGACATCCAGCACAGGCTTCCTGCTCCAGGGCAATTCATCCCTACGTCAGAGCCCAATGAGTGTGTCGTGTTTGTCCCTCACTTCCTCTGCGGCTTGGGCTTCACCCTCGACCCCTTTGGGAGGGGGCTCATGTTCTAGTATTGGTTGGATTTTCATGATCTGGCTCCGAACGCTATCCTCCATATCTCGTCTTTCATTATCGTGTGCGAGGCTTTTCTTCACGTCACCCCACACTGCGGCTTATGGCTCAAGACCTTCAATGTGAAGCCGAAGATGATCGAGGGGCGACATGTGGAGTGTGGAGGTGCCATAATAAGTAGGAACGCCTATGCCCCATGGCCAGAGGGTTCTTTCCCAGAAGTATCTGATGTATGGCAGCAGAGGTGGTTTTATGTTACGGCTCCCAGGGGCACAAAGTGGGTAGCCGCCCCCGAGTTCCGCTCGGGCCCTCCGTCACAGTTGGCGTCTTGGACCGACATAGGACGGAATTGGGGGCCCACTGGTGATGTACCAGTACTACAGAATCACATCCGGGAGCTTCTTGAGAGGGACATTAATCTTGTCAGCATAATGCAAGTGATGTTAATCCGACGGATGTTGCCGTGCCAATGTCGGCCTCTCCGGATGTGGGAGTTCAATCCGGAGGGTCCGCAGACTGTCAAGCACTTCTTCGGCTTGAAGCTCGAAGGGATGTGCAAATTATTCTTCAGACCAAAAGTAGAGTGTCCGGGCACCACCGAGGATGCGGGCCTAAGCTGCAATCGCCCAGATACCCAAGTAAGTAACCTTGATACCGGACACCTTGTTTTGTATTTGTCACAATGGTTTATTCTGAAATTCATCCATGGCCAGGAATGGCTCAGCAAGGCGGAGAGAATCAGGTGTCCGACGCCACTTCCCGAAGGCTCGCCTCGTCCCACTATGGCCAAGATGCTTGATCGGGTACTCAGCAGAATGCCCTCAGGGAAAGACAAGGGGAAGAACGAAGAAAACAAACTCCACACGCTATGCATCCGAACTAGGGGAATTGTTACCTCCCCTAAGGAGGATAGTCGGGGAGGGGAGGCTAAGGCCTCCTCCCTGCGCGGGAAGAAGAGGGCTGCCTCCGAAGACTTGGAGGCAGATATGCCCAAACCAGGGAAAAAGGTATCCCCAGGGGGCCTTGCCCCGACGGGCACCCTCACCGCGTCGTGCCCGCCAACGGGCCAGCCCTCCACCGATCTGTAAGTCAATCGTTAGTTTGAAGGTACTACGTTTCTCCTAGATTAACAACCGGGATTCATCTTTTGCAATCCGGCTAGCAGCTCTTCTCAACAGAGTTCGTCTTCGGGGGATCTTCCTCCGGAGATGATGGAGAGTGAAACCCCACCCGCCTCTCCGACTCTTGAAGCGGATGACACCAAGGTATCATCACGGAGGAGTCCGGATATGCTGAAGCCGGAAGCCAATGCGTCAGCCGCCCTAAGCCCGGAGCGTTTAGCTCCCACGGGGGGTGATGGGAAGGGTCCGACACAGTTCAATGTCCGGCCGGACGTACTGACATGCCTACTGGAGCGAGCTGCGCTCTCGGAGGAGCACTGTTCATTAATGAGCGCGGTGCTCAAGAAGATTTCATCCGCTACAAGCAGCTTGAATGAAGCATTTACAAGCCTGCTCAGAGGCTTTGAGGTATGTAGTGAAGAATACACTATTTTTTGCTGTGACGCACGTGCTAGGTGTGCTCCATATAGATAGTAGCCCCTGAGACTCTGGTTGCCCGCCCTAGGCGGCAAACGGGGGATCATAAACCAATGATTGTGCTGTAAATATGTGCAGGTACATGTGGGTCCGGCCGCCGGCCAGTCCGTTGAAGTTGTCGAACTAACGAGGCAGATTGGATCGATTGTTGCCGATATCACGCTGGTGAATGAGAGGCTGGAAAAATCACAAGGTATGTGCTCTGCCTTCCTTTGTATAGGAAAATATGAAGGCGGCATGATATTAGTGTAGTATATTTGGACTGCAGATGGTGCTGCTGCCGTGGAGGCCCTGAGGGCGGAACTTGCCCAGGCCAAGGAACAAGCTTGGGTTAGCAATGCGGCTGCCCTAAAGGCGGTCGAGGAATTGAGAGCCGAACAGGCTACTCATCACCGAAGCGAGGAAAAGATAGCCGAAATGACTGTGGAGTTAAAAAATGCCACTGACCGGTATGAGCTCCTTAAAAAGTAGCATAAGGGTAGTTCGGCCTACCTGAACAAGGCACTTAATGCCACCAAGGAAATACGGACCGAGCTCAGGGGTGCACGGGAGGAGCTTTAACAGGCCGGTAAAATTGCGGCTGGGGGCTCCTACTTGCTGCGAACGAAGTTTTTCGATCCGAAGTACGCTCCCTTGGATGGACACTGGAGTTGTGCGAACGCATATGCGGATTTGGCGAAGAGTACAACTGAAGCTGCCAAGTTCTTCGAAGATCAGGGTGATAAGGAAGTGGAGAAGCTTTTTTGGTCGCAGTTCAATGCTCCCACTTGCCCGCTGCCGTTAAGTGACAAGATGGCTGCTGTAGCGGAGCTTCACAGGCTGTCCGGGCTTGCAATGCGGTCTGTAATAGACCATCTTTGGCTGAAGGGGCCTAAGCCGGACAGTTACTTCGGCTTGGTGCAACAGTTCCTTGGGGCCGTACCTCGAATCGATGCCATGAGAAGGTCGGCGTGCATAGAGGGTGCGTGGATGGCTCTTGCCTGTGTTAAAGCCTATTGGACGGAGATGGAGTCCACCATTATCGCGACCCAGGATCCAGTGGGGGGCCAATATCCGGCCAAGCACTACTTGGCGCAGGTCACAGAAGGTGCCCGCCTAATAGAGGTGCAGTGCTTGAAGAATGTCTTGTTCGAGTGACAAATCAGATCATTGCAAAAACAATGTTATTTGGGTTGTGAGGCTATATTTATACTTTTTGCTTGAAAGTATTATTGTGTCTCCTGTGCGGCCGTTTTTTGTATATATATATACATGTAATCCGAAAGTTAGCAGTCGTTGGCTACAGCCCCCACGCGTGTAATGCGGGGGTGTTCGAGAAAAATATGCATAATCACACTTGATCCAACGTCTTGGTCCATTAAGGAGGTGATCGCACGTCGAACTAGGCAACCAGACTATATAGTTGTAACGCTTTCACTTAGACATGGGAGTCTAATGGTGGGGCTACTATGTAGCCCCTGGTACTTCCGCTTGCATCCGAATACGGATGCGTGTGTACATGACCGGGAAACGGTCCTTCGTTAATGCGGAGGGATCCTAAAGATTCCGATAAGTCTTCGAGTGGTTTAACAGTCTCTCGTTGTATCATGACAGTCAGTTTTCGGCTCTCTCTACTGAGGTGCTCGTCCGGAATAACCTTGGCACAATCGCAGTAGTTCTCCTTTGGCCACCTTAGCCGATAATAACGAAACATAAGGCGGCAAACCCAGGAGCCGGGCAAACCCAACATTTGACCAAAGACATGATTCGGAGCTCATGCATATAAGGCCAAACTTGTGACGTCGAACACTCCCGAAGGTATTCGGACTTTATAACAGACGATGGGCTCAAGAATGCCCATTCGTTATAAACCCTGTGTTTCCAGGTACGTGCATTAATCTGTCATGGCGAAATGCCAATAACGGCAGTATCCTCTATGGGTATGGAACCCATGGGATGGTTAAACAACAAGAGGCAATAGAAAAGGTTTACACAGGGGCTTAATCTAAAAAGAAACCTGTTTAACGGGGCCGTGTTGCACGTCTGCGCCTTTGTCTCCGTTGTGCCGTATCTTGGAAGGGTATCGCGCGAACGTTGTTTGTGGAAAAAGAAAACTCATAGGAGAGTACAACGTAAGTATGCGATAGATAGTAAAAGTGTAAGATGTTGGCCTTCCAATAAGGTTGAGCCAAGCGTGGGTCTGTATTAAATATTTATAGCCCCTAGTGTCCGCTATGGGATTACATATACGGTGCCCTGGTTCAATTTTATCTGGGCTACCGGACTCGTCTAACCATGTCCTTGGTCTTAATGACCAGTCATGTTTTCTGATATTGGAGGGCGCTTATAGTCCGGCCACTAGGGCCGTCTCCCGCTCCTCTGCGCATGAAGAGCGCTCTGTGATTCCGTTAACGGTGATGACGCCGCGTGGACCGGGCATCTTGAGTGTAAGGTAGCCATAGTGCGGCAACGCATTGAAGTGGGCGAAGGCTGTTCTTCCAAGCAATGCATGATAGTCGCTTTGGAAGGGTGCGATGATGAAGAGTAGTTCTTCGCTTCTGGAGTTGCCTGGGGGGCCAAATTTTACCTCCAGTACGACGGAGCCCCTGCCGTAGGCTACAACGCCTGGTATCACCCCTTCAAAGGTGGTGTTGCTTTGGCTGATTCTGGATGGGTTTATCCCCATCCTGCGGATAGTGTCCTCGTATATTAAATTGAGACTACTGCCACCATCCATGAGGACACGGGTGAGACGGTATCCGTCGATAATTGGGTGAAGCACCAAGGCCTTTGATCCTCCGCGCCGAATACTAGTTCGGCCGTCCAAGTGATCGAAAGTGATCGGATAAGAGATCTAGTAGCTAGGTGTGGGTATGATGGGCTCTATGCCGCACGCATCTCTATGCGCGCGTTCATGCCTTCTCATGGATGTGTGAGTCGTGTGGATCATGTTCACTGTTTTAACCTCTGGCGGGAATTTTTTACGTCCCCAAGTGTTCGGCTGGCAAGGTTCATCCTCGTCTTCACTTTGTGTATCCCTTCCCTTGTGTTCGGCATTTAATTTGCCGGCCTTCTTGATGACCCAGAACTCTCTATGTGTGTGGTTCGCAGGTTTGTCAGGGGTGCCATGAATTTGGCACAGTCTGTCTAGAACTCTATTCAGACCAGACGGTCCCTCTTTACTGCCTTTAAAAGGCTTCTTTTGTTGATCAGGTCGAGAGCCCCTGAATCCGGCATGAACCATTGTGTTATCCGGTCTCTCTTCCTTGTTTTGGCGTTTGTTTTTATTATGCCGTGGCTTCCCGTTGCCATCCCTTATTTCGAATGTGCTGGGGTTGCTCGTGCCTTTACGAGCTAGCCAGTTGTCTTCTCCTGCGCAAAAGCGGGTCATAAGGCTTGTTAAGGCTGCCATTGTCCTTGGATTTTCTTGGCCGAGGTTTCTGGCGAGCCACTCATCGCGGATGCTATGTTTGAATGCCGCTAAGGCTTCGGCGTCCGGACAATCGACAATTTGATTCTTCTTAGTGAGGAATCTGTTCCAAAGCTTGCGGGAGGACTCTTCGGGATGTTGGATTATATGACTTAAATCGTCAGCATCCGGAGGCCGGACATAAGTCCCTTGAAAATTGGCCCTAAAAGCGTCTTCGAGTTCCTCCCAACTCCCAATTGAATTTTCGGGGAGGCTTTTCAACCAGTGTCGAGCTGGTCCCTTCAACTTTAGGGGAAGGTATTTGATGGCATGGAGATCATCCCCCTGAGCCATGTGAATATGCAGGATAAAATCCTCGATCCAGACCCCTGGGTCTGTCGTTCCGTTGTATGCCTCTATGTTCACAGGTTTGAAACCTTGTGGGAATTCATGGTCCAGTACTTCTTCGGTGAAGCATAGGGGGTGAGCAGCCCCTCTGTATCTGGACGCGCTGTGGCATGCGGTCGGCTGTTGTGGTGTTTGGTGTTTATTCCGAACTGGTATTTGATTAGCGTAATCGTTTTGGTGACCATAGTCCCTCGCCGGGGTGTGTCCTCTAGATCCGTAGATAGACCTAGCTGCGCCAGCCTTCTTATCCAGGTGCTCGCGTAGATCGTGCGCGGCATCGGTGGCTGTTCCATTGCGGTTGTGGAGTGGTACGTTGGGCCTCCTGGTCGTATTTGTCTTTGGTGGAATGGCCTCGTCGTCGAATTCTGGTAGTAGCTTGCGTTTTGGATAGCTCTTTGTATGGCGATCGTCGCCATATCTTTCTGCAATGTCTAGAACTTTATTCTATCTGCAGTTGAGCGTTTCCTGTGCGGCTTTGAGCCGTTGCTTCTGCTTCTTCAGACTTCTCGCTGTGGCCATAAGCTTTCTGTGGAGGTTATCTCGTTCCATGCGTTCTTCCGGAATGATGAATGCATCATCGTCCGGACTGTCTTCTTGTCCTGGGCCGGTTTGATGAACTCGTCCCTCTGGATCATTGTCCTCGTGCGTCTGCTCCGAACTATGTTCGGCGTGACCTGGTTCGTCCTGCTCCATCGCTGGTTCCATATGGTCGTTGTTGCCTTCGGGGTTAACCGGAGTATCGATCCTTCTGGCGCTCTTGCTGCTATTTTTACTGTTGCTGGACTTGGAACGGCGCCTGCGCCGTCGCTTTGGCTTTTTCCCGGGGGTTTTATCTTCCGGATTGTCACCGTCGTCCTCCTAGGGCGTATCCACCATGTATATGTCGTGTGACGAGGTGGAAGTCCGGCACCCCATAGATTCTGAATCTTCTCCTGCATCGCCGTCCATACCGTCGATGCCTTCGGAGTTGAAGTCAAGCACGTTGGTTAAATCATCAACTGTGGCTATGAAGTGGGTGGTGCATGGGTAACGAATTTGTTCGTCGTCCACTTCCCACTCGAGCCGGACATAGTTGGTCCCGGAATTTTCTGTCAAAGAGAGAGTTTTTAACGAATTCAGCATGTCGCCAAAGGGCGAGTGCTGGAAGATATCCACAGCGGTGAACTCCATTACCGGAGCCCAACCTGGCTCGACTGGCTCGGGAGTGCGCGAACAGGAACCAACATCCGGATGCGAATCCGGGGGTCCGAAGTCACAGGCCACCGCAGAGATGAGACTCGTGTTCGGCTCCACCGCCGATGCGTGTGCGGCCTGCGGGACGGGGTCCAGCCCTCCATCTTTAGGCAACACAGCCCGCTCCGGATTTAGATCCGAGGCTACTATGGGGGTGATACCCCGAGCTTTGTCCGACAGCGGGTCTAAGCCGTGCTCGTCGTGACTGTCCGGTGCTCCTGGCATGGGCCCGAATCCATCGAAGATCAAATCTCCGCGGATGTCCGCCGTGTAGTTCAGGTTTCTGAACCTGATCTGGTGGCGAGGGGCGTAGCTGTCGATCTGCTCCAGGTGGCCAAGCGAATTGGCCCGTAGTGCGAAGCCGCCAAACACAAAAATCTGTCCGGGGAGAAAAGTCTCCCCCTGGACTGTGTTGTTGATGATTGAAGGCGCCATCAAGCCTTGCAGCGAAGACACAGAGGAACTCTCAATGAAAGCACCAATGTCGGTGTCAAAACCGGCAGATCTCGGGTAGGGGGTCCCGATCTGTGCGTCAAGGCTGATGGTAATAGGAAGCAAGGGACACAGATGTTTACCCAGGTTCGGGCCCTCTCGATGGAGGTAAAACCCTACTTCCTGCTTGATTAATATTGAAGATATGGGTAGTACAAGAGTAGATCTACCACGAGATCGTAGAGGCTAAACCCTAAGAGCTAGCCTATGATGGTATGATTGTAATTGTGATAGGCCTTCTAAGGACCAACCTCTCCGGTTTATATACACACCGGAGAGGGCTAGGGTTTACATGGAGTCAGTTACAAGAAAGGAAACACAATATCCGGATCGCCAAGCTTGCCTTCCACGCAAAGGAGAGTCCCATCCAGACACGGGCCGAAGTCTTGAGTCTTGTATCTTCACGCTTCAATAGTCCGGACGATGTATACAGTCCGGCTGTCCGGATACCCCCTAATCCAGGACTCTCTCAGTAGCCCCTGAACTAGGCTTCAATGACGATGAGCCCCGCACGCAGTCTTGTCTTCGGCATTGCAAGGCGGGTTCCTTCTCCGAATACTCCAAAGTGATTATCGAACACATAGACCGTGTCCGGATCCGCAAGATGATCTTCACATACCATAGCATAAATCTGGTCCGATGGCAATCTTTGTACGTCGTGCCCTTGCATCATGGCCTGGTCCAACGTGAACCGATGTTTCTTGCCCCACCTTGACTCGTGTTGCGAGGCAGTTTTATTGGCACGTCCCGCCGAGGCAGAGATCGTGTTCCTCTTATTATGGGGATTTTCATTAATATGGGCGTGCGTGACCCCACGACGGCCTTTGGTATAACTCTGTGTGTTTTTAGATAAGCCTCGAACGGTCACACCGAGGACTCTTGATATTCACCCCCTTTATAAAGGGGTCGAGGCCTATGCCTCTTTTCCACCTTCCTCGCGCCTTCTTGCACCTCGAGTTCTAACACCCGAAACCTAAGCTCCAACACCCCAGATCCTCCAATATGTCCGGATCTGACCCTCAAGGCCGGATGCGGATCTGACCCCCAACACCCCAGATGCAACGGATGCCGAGTTGTTGGGTGGAGGAGTTACCTTCAGTGCTATGGAGTATCAATACTACCCCCAACAGATCTACGGGTTACACGCCTTTCTTCATGGTTTATGAAGCAGAGGCGGTTCTCCCTAGTGACATCCATCACGACTCACCCCATGTGGTGGCTTATGTTGAAGCTGATAATGAACAAGCACGTCAGGATGCACTTGACCTGTTAGATGAGAAGCGTGACCTTGCGGCTGCTCGCTCGGCGATTTACCAACAAGATCTGCACCGTTACCACAGCCGCCGGGTTAAATCCAGAACCTTTCAGGAAGGTCATTTGGTGCTCCGGCTCATCCAGGATCAAACTGATGTGCACAAGTTATCCCCACCTTGGGAAGGACCCTTTGTGGTCAGCAAGAACTTGAACAATGGGTCATACTACCTTATCGGTATTCGAGAGCATAAGGACTCACGTAAGTCGGAGGAGGAGACCCGCCAGCCGTAGAATATTGCTCATCTTCGGCCTTACTACACTTGAGCCACCGGCTCTTATGATGTACATATTTTGAGGATGTATATATTATGATGCTTATAATAAAGCAGGGCCTATGTCGTTTAATCTTCAAGGATAATGAGTCTTCTTCGTCATAATTTCATGATCACTTGGGGGCTTCATTGTATTCGAATCACAGCCATTAACCCTTTTGGTCTGGCTTCCTGATCGTATTCGAATCATAGTCGTTAAGCACTTTGATCACTTGGGGGCTTACTGATCATATTCGAACCACAACAGTTAACCCTTTTGGTCCGGCTTACAGATCGTATTTGAATCATAGCCATTAACCATTATGGTCATTGGGGGGCTTCCTGATCGTATTCGAATAATAGCTGTCGGTACCCCTTTGATCGACGCAATGCCACAAACCACTTGGGGGCTTCCTGATCGTATTCGAATCATAGCCATTAACCCTTTTGGTCCAACTTCTTGATCGTATTCGAATCATAGCCATTTTTTTATCCGGCTTCCTGCTCGTATTCGAAGCATAGCCTCGCCTTTTCTCTCTTTTTGATTTGAGTTTTTGAACATTTTTTTCAGGTTTTTCTTGATACTCTCTTGCTCATATCTGAAGCATACCTATGATCTCTATTAACCCGGCCTGGCTTTGGACGATAAGTCGCCAACATATGACAATATTAAATACTTGGAAGTATTGGCTTCTAAAGATTGGCTTATCACCTTTACTGCACAGGAATCATAAACCGGCAGTACGATTCAATATAACATGTATGATATTGTTCTTATAATTATGTCTAAATTCTGGTTAAATCAGCCCTATCTATAACTGTTTTAAACACCAGTGGTTATATGTGAGGTATTATGACCCGCCCTGCGGTAAACCGCCAACGGCTCTTGTGATCTACTTGTGTGGAGGATAATTCAAAATTTTCATCTGCACTAATCAATGTCATGATAAGTCTAAAAGGATAATTATCAAGTGGTGATTAATAGCGTTGAGCACAACATAAATGTGCATGATGGCACGGCAGAGCAAAGTTATTGCTACCCTTTTACATGACTCAAGGATTCAAAATGATTAACTATTTTTCAGAAGGGCCCAGTGGATCAATCTTCTTGATTCTGATGGCCTGAAGCTTCTGGATCACCCCTCTCCACTTCTTCGTCCTATTCTACTTCCTGGAAGGTTGGTGATGACCAGTCAATGCCATTTAAGGCTTGGAATGTCGGTGTCAAAACCGGCGGATCTCGGGTAGGGGGTCCCGATCTGTGCATCAAGGCTGATGGTAATAGGAAGCAAGGGACACAGATGTTTACCCAGGTCTGGGCCCTCTCGATGGAGGTAAAACCCTACATCCTGCTTGATTAATATTGAAGATATGGGTAGTACAAGAGTAGATCTACCATGAGATCGTAGAGGCTAAACCCTAAGAGCTAGCCTATGATGGTATGATTGTAATTGTGATCGGCCTTCTAAGGACCAACCTCTCCGGTTTATATAGACACCAAAGAGGGCTAGGGTTTACGTGGAGTCGGTTACAAGAAAGGAAACACAATCCGGATCGCCAATCTTGCCTTCCACGCAAAGGAGAGTCCCATCCGGACACGGGCCAAAGTCTTGAGTCTTGTATCTTCACGCTTCAATAGTCCGGATGATGTATACAGTCCAGCTGTCCGGATACCCCCTAATCCAGGACTCCCTCATTCAGCCTCATCATCAATAAGCTCGGACGGGTCAAATTCAGGAGCAAAAGTGTGCTTATGGATTGGGGGAATTTGATCCTTCACTTTGTAAGATGGCGTCAGCATCTTCTGATTTTCCAAGTCATAAGTCGACTAATATTTGGACAGGTCTGTTTCATTAGCAATAAGACTGGCCAGGGGATGTATGTCCTTCACGAAGGCGGCAAAGTCTTTCTTAGCTCCGGTAACCATGCTTTTGCCCGGCTTAAGGCCGTCATAGCTCCGGCTCTTGTAGATGATCGCTTCATCTCACTAAATCTCTTAGGCAATCGGAAGCTTCCGCAACACATCAACCAAGAGAGTGGGGCCTTGGTTACATGGAGAAATTGTGGCCAATGCGCGCTGAGCCCCAGTATAAAGCTGCTCCACTAGTGTGTAAACCACCTTCTGTTTCACAAGCATATCCTAGTTAAGATTTGTTCTCCTGTGGCCTGTATAATAAGTATGGTTGGGGTTACAAGCGGTTCATATCATCAAGGAAGATATTCAAATTTGACAATCACAAGGTGACTTACCAAAGATAGCCGAAACCATCTAAGACACATGGCGTTTTAAGTCAGTAAGTTTAGTGGTCACCTCCTCAAGAGCCGCCTCAGCCTTCTCAGTCCGTTGTGTCAAGGCAATCTTCTCTTCAGCCCAGGCGCTTTTTTCAACTTCAAAGCTGGCTTTCAGTTTTTCCGTTTCAGTCACACTGAATTCGAACTTTGAGTTCGCCTTCCAGGTCTCAGATTCTTGCAGCTCTAGACGAGTCTTCAAGTCAGAGAGCTCTGATTGAAGTTGAGCAGTGGTGGTCTGTACATACACCGGATCAAAATTATAATTCAGATTTACCTAAAAACATGAAGTCCCAAGCCTTTTGCAAGCAACAACACTTGGACTTGGGGGCTAATGTCTGCCGAAAAAATTTATTCATGTAACGGCTTATGTGAATAAGTCCCAAGCACTTTGGGAGCAAGAGTACTTGGCACTTGGGGGCTAATGCATATTGCTTGTTTTGTTACAACTTTACAATGACCCGTTTGTGCTACAAACGACCACAGCCGGCTCGTGAGAACTACACAAGTAAGTACTGCTTTCAAGAGTATAAAGGACCGGCTCATTCATGCTGATTAAATCGGCCCTTGGGGGCTACGGATTCAGTGTTAACATTAGTACTTTAAACCGGATGCTTTAAGCCGGATTCTAAAGAAGTCCGACTAAGGGTATTATTTATGCTCATGGTTAATCTAAGTCTACAACATATTCATCATAAACAGTAGACTTGGGGGCTGGCAGGATGTGCATAACTTCATAATGGAGGAGCTCATACCTCAAATTTTTGGTGCATCTGCTTCACCATGTCAACTTCAACTTCACGGGTGCTATGTACTTGACTAAGAAAACCAGAATATATTTCACCAATGCTCAGTTGAGAATAATTGGCGACATCAAATCTCACTTTGCGTTGTTCAATGTGTTCTTCCTTGGCGGAGTGCTTGGCTAGGGCAGTGGGTCTTCCCAGCTCTCTAAAGCCGGTATTGGCGATCACTACATCATCATCATGTTCATCAGCCGTCTTAACAGGGCTTGATGCTTTAGGATTCAAAGGGTCGCTGGCTTGATCGATATGCGAGTTAGGAGGCACTGGTGGAACGCCAAGAACCGGCTCAGACGATTGAGGGATGGAGATTTCAGGCCCTGGGGTTTGTTGCTCCAGCTTATTGACTTTCAGGTCTTCAGTCGGCTCAGTCACCTTTGCTTTCTTGCTAGGCTTGGCTTTTCCACTGCGTCAGTCATGAGAGGTCAGTATAAGTGTAAAGAATCATAATGAGCAAATGATAAGTAATTGTTATTACCCGGAGGCAGTCTTGAAAGCCGGCAGATGAGACTGAGATGAGTCGCCTGAAGAGGAACGAGACGTTTCCTGATAATTTGAGACGGAAGAATTAAGTGGTTGGCGCATGGGACCCGCCAGAGGATAAAAATAGTTTAAATCAAGGGTGACCTCGCTTCGACGCTTCCTCGGAGTGTTCGGTAAGCCGGAATACAATTCTTCATCCCTACTAGTCCGAGTCTGTCGCCGGCTCTCGTGCTATTGTTGCTTCAAAAGAAAGTGAGGATCCAGATGAGCTAAGGGGTGTAAAAAGCTTACTTTCCGGGTTACTCTTCAAATTTTCTATCTTGGCAAGGGCTCGGAGTCGAAGAAAATGATAGTTACCTCTTCTTCGATTGCTTGATTGGTCCCCGTGTCATCCTGATGATAATCAATGTTAATAAGATGGTTGAAAAAGAAGCCAAGAGAGTCAAGGGCTACCTCCGACTCAGAGTTGTCGTCCAGTTCAAGCATCTCAGAAGCACTGGTTTCTTTCCCCTCTTCTTGGTGGTTCTCTTGGCGGCTTTCTTGGCTTTCCTGGCCCTTTTGGTAGCTTCATGGTCATATTCCTTCTTCCAAAAGTCATCATTAGCCTATGAAAGTCATTAAAGTTGAGTTAAAAAATTATTTAAGGATGAAGGCAAAGTAAGTAATTTAAAGACTTACTTCTGGTACTGGGTTAGATGTGCAGAACGGGCTTAGGCCCACTTTGCTGTAGTCCATCGGGCTTTCATGCAGAAGGGACTTCGTCATTTCGTTGATGGCATTGTTAGTTAAATCCTCAGAGATGTGGCGTAGTGGATCCTTTTAGCCACCAGTGTAAGTGCACATTAAGCGAGAGCGGCGACTCAATGGAATGACCCGCCATGAAACCCAACATCAAACGAAGTCAATGCTAGTTAAGCCACTTCCCAACAAAGCCTTGACCTTGGCAGTGGTAGGGGCGAGTTTCTTGCATTCAGCGGCTATTAGCTTGTCAGGGACATGATGTTTTGAGTCCAGACGCAGGGCGCAAAAGCTGGGCAGCCGGTTCTCGTCAGCCGGAGAAGTATCCTTTCAATAGAACCATGTTTGATTCCAATCCTTGAGATGACTCGGCAGGTGGGCATAAGGGAAGATAGCATCTCTCATGTGCTGAATTGAGATTCCACCTGGTTCCAGCCTGGGTCCATTGGAATAATCGTTCTGGTGGTTCAAATAAAAATGTTCTCTGAACAACTCCACACTGGGCTCCTCTTGAAGGTACACCTCACAGAAAACTTGGAAATTACATATGTTTGACACGGAATTGGGTCCGATGTCTTGAGGATGAAGATTAAAAAAGTGCTGAACGTCCAGGAAGAATTTAGAGTCGGGCGGTGAGAAGCCCCGGTTCATGTGATCAGTAAAGTCAATGACTTCGTCCTCCTTTGGCCAAGGTTTCACCTCTTCCGGCTTAGGGGCGCGGTAATGCATGATAGACTTCTTTGGTGAATAGTCGACTGTCACAAAGTCTTGGAGTGTTTTTTCAGCGATAATGGAGGGAACCTAGTTATAGAAGGTGGCTGTCTTTGGGGCCATTGTGAAGAAAGAAGCCTAAAAAGAAAAAGAACAAGTTTGCCGGTTCAATTTAAGCCGGAGGAAAAGCACCACGACATATATTCAGAATGGCGGCTTAAAAAAAGGGCCGAATGGTATATGACTAGTTACATCGGGTTACGTAAGCCGCCATGACCAGTTTTGATGTCTGTCAAAAGTGAAATCTGTTGAGCATTGAATTTGACTACAACCGATGATGAAAGCCGCCATGGCCAGATTGATTTATCAGGAAGGAAAAATTTACTAACTCCCGGAAAAACATGTTTCATAGATTACAATTATAAATTCGGATCAGTGGCAGTTCAGAAAAAGAAAATAAATTAAACCTAAAGCATTACAGCAGCAGAGGAACTAGTACAAGGATGAAACCTATGCATCTGCGAAGCAGGCTTTGAGACAACAAATGGAAGGGAAACAAGTTCCACACATCCTAATAAACATACTCGGATCTAAAATAAGGGCTGCATATAAGAACTATGAAGAATGCGAAGAACTCAGAAACCCTAATGCAGATCTGGAGCATACAGGGTGAGCACTTACATATGTAGATCAGACTGCGGTGGAGCGCCGGTGTTTCTCTGGTCCGAATCAGGTTGATGCAGCGGCCGAGGACAAGGCGGACGATGAGCTTCGCGGTGGTGGTGGAACTCGAGTGGCGGAGAGTCGCGAGAGGAGGAAGACGAAAAAAAGAGGGGAGAATGAGAAGAGGCAGTTTTAACCCTATTTACGAGGAGAAGGCTAATAAGTGGGGCGAAAAACAAGGAGGCCAAAACATGGTGATCCAGCTGCTCGGGCGCCTCGATTTTCGGGATAGACATTAAAGATAAAGATCCATTGAGATATATTGGATATTGTGTAAATAAGTAACAGGTGACGTCATGGCGGGTTATCACAAGTCCAGGAGATGACGTCATGGAGGGTTATGAATTCTCGCACAAATGAAGAAGGGAGGATTTTTCTAAGTGTTGAAGATTGACATGAACCAGTTCAAGTCAACCTGGGGCCTAATGTTGGGGATATAACTATTAGGTATGACCCGCCCAGGAGACTGGGTTATACCTATAGTAATTCATGATATGAAGCCCATGAGGATATTGAAGATGGCGGTTCACAAGCAAAGGCCCAAGGCCCAAGGGCGACTTAAGGCCCGTAGAAGTAAACCGCCATATGTATAAGACTTGTATTGTAAGGCATGTATAGATAGTCACTGAGCCGGACAGGTTGTCTATGAGCCGGCCGGGACTCTGTGAGCGGCTAGGCGCAACCTGTGTATATAAAGGGATGACCCGGCGGCGGTTCAAGATAGGAGACAACAGATCGAAAACTAGGTCAAGCGGATTCACTCCCTGGTAATTGAGACATAAGCAATACCACCTCAAACTGGATTAGGCCTTTACCTTCACCGCAAGGGGCCGAACCAGTATAAACTCTTGTGTCCTTTGTCCCGTTTAACCCCTTTAAGCTAACCTAGTTGCAATGGCTCCACGACTAAGTCCCCACACTAGGACATCTGCCGTGACTATTCCACGACAAATATCAAATGGAGTCCAAACACCGCTAACTTTTTCGTGATTTTTTATGGACCAGAAGGAACCCAATGGGCCTGAGCTCCACTAGGTGGGTTGTGCCCACCTTGGTGGCCTCTTGCACCCCCTCTTTGCACTATAAATTCCCAAATATTCCAAAACCCTTCGGGGTTAACCTAGATCAGAAGTTCCACCGCCGCAAGGTCTCTATATCCACGCAAACCAATCTAGACCCTGTTCTGGCACCCTGCCGGAGGGGGGAATCATCTCCGGTGGCCATCTTCATCATCCCGGCGGCCACCACGATGAGGACGGAGTAGTCCACCCTCGGGGCTGAGGGTTTGTACTAGTAGCTATGTGTTTGATCTCTCTCTCTCTCTCGTGATTTATATCATGGGCTTTGTTAATATAGTCGGATCATATGATGTTCCTCCCCTCTATACTCTTATTATGATGAATTGAATCTTTACCCTTCAAAGTTTTGTCTTGTTGGATTGAATATTCAGATATGAGAACACATGATATATGTCTTGCAATATGAATACTTGAGGTGACAATGAGGTATCTTATTGATTCACTTAATATGTGTTATGGCATTCAACTCGCGGATTCCTGCGGTGATATTGGGGTAATCTATGCATAGGGGTTGATGCACGTTTTTCTCTGACGGAAACTTTGGGATCTCTCAATAGTTCTTTGTGTGGATTGAGTATTATGAATATGAATTTGGTTTGGTGTTATTCTAGTACGAACTCTAGGATAGATCGAACGGAAAAAATAGCTTTGTGTTCTTTTAGTACGAACTCTTGAATAGATCAAACGAAAAGAGTAGCTTTGAGGTGGTTTCGTGACCTACAAACAATTCCTATATTTTGTTCTCCGCTAATAGGAACTCGGGAGTGATTCTTTATTGCACTTTGAGGGATAATCATATGATTTAACTATGTTAGCATTGTTGAGAGGTTGCACTAGCGAAAGTACGGACCCTAGGCCTCATTTTTCAGCATTGCAACACCGTTCTTGTGCCCATTTACTATTTGCTACCTTGCTGTTTTTATTTATTCAGATTATAAAACTGTATTTCTACCATCCATATTACACTTTTATCACCATCTCTTCACCAAACTAGTGCACCTATACAATTTGCCATTGTATTGGGTGTGTTGGGGACACAAGAGATTTCTTGTATTTGGTTGCAGGGTCGTTTGAGAGAGACCATCTTCATCCTACACCTCTCACAGATTGATAAACCTTAGGTCATCCACTTGAGGGAAAATTGCTACTTTCCTACAAAACTCTGTGCTTGGAGGCCCAACACGTGTCTACAAGAATAAAGTTGCATAGTAGACATCAGTCCTTATCTGGATTTTGAGTGGCCTTGTCGTCCTTTTTATCAGGAGTTTCCACCATGTATACGTCATAGGTAGAAGTGGCCGTCCAATGCCCTGTGATGGGTGGGTGATGCGGAGCATCCCTCGACCATCCCCATGGATGTCACACCGCCACTGCAAGCATGGAGAGGACCTACAACGAGAGCTCACGCACGCGACATCGGAACCAAGGTGAACTCTTTCCTCTTTGAGTTTCATTCGGATTCACATGAGAGTCGGGTTCTACCTCAAATGGATACATTGTGCATTCTTAGGTACTTGGGAGATCGTCACGAGGAAGCACAGAGGGAAACACCAAGTTCACCCGGAGACGCACGGAGGAAGGAGAAGGAAGAGGAGATAAGACCGAGGAGAACAAGAGGCCGCAGCCCCTGGACTCCCCGGGTGCCCGGCTGCCAAGGCCCCTGGTGCCCGGCCACAGCGTAGGCGGCGCCCCAGCCGGCCCCGGGTGCCCGGCCCCAAGGCCCCGGGTGCCCGGCCTGTCACCTGGGCCTCGCCAGACCACCCTGGGTGCCCGGCCAACTGGCCCTGGGTGCCCGGCCTGCCCTGGGCCATCTCCGGCGCCACCCCCGGGTGCCCGGGACTTGGGCCCCTGGGTGACCGGACGCCTCGCCCGGCCCTCTCCAGCGCCACCCCGGGTGCCCGGGACTTGGGCCCCTAGGTGCCCAGCCACATGCCAGCCGGCACCTGAGCCGTCCGGGTGCCCGGCCGAAGTTCCCCGGGTGTCAGGCCCCCTTCGCCCAGCCGCACGTTGATGGCCTTTTTGGCCTTGTACCCCTCTCTTCTTGCATTGTGTCGCCCCTAGACTATATAAGGACACCTACTAGGTCATTTGGAAGGATAGCAAAGTATTTGATAGGCATTTGTGATCTTTGCTCCATGGATCCACTCCACTAGGAGATCAAGACCTCCTCTTGGAGTGACCAAACATCAAGACCTCCTCCTTGGGGAAGGATCCCCATCATAGGATCTTCAAGCCCTCATCTCCTTCATAGGATTTGGGATGAACTATACCATGTATATTATTTCCCTTTGATTGTTCATGTACCTTGTGGATCTTGTGTGATTGTTAGTCTAGTGGATGTGTGATTTGGACTTGTTCTTGAGTGTTCCTCTTGTTTTCCCTCTTGTGTTCATCTTGTTCTTGGGGATTCCCCCTCCAATTCGTGAAAGATCTTCACTTAGGGTTCCACCCTACAACAGTGGGGCTTGGCCTGGTTCAGCGTTGGCATCGTCGTCCATACCGTCGATGTCTTCGGACGCGTAGTCTAGAATGTCGGTTAGATCCTCAACAGTGGCTATTAAGTGGGTGGTGGGTGGGGCATAGAATTCCCCGCTCTGAGCCCCTAGCCCATGCTGGGTGTAGTTCGGAGGCAAATCTTCCGTAATGGCGAGAGACTGCATTAAGCCCAGTGCTTCGTCTAAGGGCGAAAGCTGGGTAGGAGTCTACGGATCTATAGGGCCGAGCTCGGTGATAGACACCTGATCGGGCCCGATCGATGCAGACCTCGATGGTTCGGATTTGTCGTCCAGAGGTGAGTCCAAGATCACATCTGGGTCTTCGGTCGGAAGTTCCATGATAGGAGGGAGTCCAGCGGGCCTGATCCTCCCATCTTCGGAGGATATGATCTGCCATGGATCTAAGGCCGAGGTGGGTGTGAGTGTCGACCCCTGGATGGGATCTAAGAGCGGATTCAAAGAGCATCCTTCATGAGGGCAGGGGGTGGCAACCGGGGTCGCGAACCCCTCGAAGATCAGATCTCCTTGGATATCGGCGACGTAGTTCAGGTTTCCGAACCTGATCTGGTGGCCGGGGGCGTAACTGTCGACCTGCTCAAGGTGGCTAGACGAGTTGGCACGTAGCACGAAGCCGCCGAACACAAAGACCTGTCCAGGGAGAAAGGCTTCCCTAGACACCGCATCATCGTCGATGAAGAGGTAAGCCATCAATCCTTTTGTTGACAACACAGCGGAGCTCTCAATGAAAGCACCAATGTCGGAGTCAAAAGCGGCAGATCTCGAGTAGGGGGGCCCAAGCTGTATGTATGAGGATCGATGGTAACAATGATCAAAGTGACACAATATTTACCCAGGTTCAGGCCCTCTTAATGGAGGTAAAACCCTACTCCTACTTGATTATATTCGATAGGTATAGGGGTTACAAGAGTTAATCTACCTCGAGATCGTAATGGCTAAACCCTAACTTGGCTAGCCTATCAATGTTATGATCCTGCCTCCGATCTAAAGCCTCTGGTTTATATAGATACCGGTGGGGCCTAGGGTTGTACAAAGTCGGTTGAACAGAAAGGAAATAGTATATCCGGACACCTAAACTTGTCGTTCACGCACACGAGAGTCCCAATTGGACACGAGAGGTGGTCTTCTTTATTTTATCTTGATAGCCCATTAGTCCGGCCCATATCGAATGGACCAGACGCCCGAGGACCCCTTAGTCTAGGACTCCCTCACCCGCTACGAATTAACTTATCACACAACTATCTGTTACCGGAAAATTTCAGTGCTTGCAGAGAATACCTTGCTAAAAACAGCTTGTCATTTCCTTCTACTCCTCGTTGGGTTCGACACTCTTACTTATCGAAAGGACTACGATAGATCCGCTATACTTGTGGGCCATCAAGACTCTTTTCTGGCACCTTTGTTGGGGAGTGAAGCGCCTTTGGTGAGTGGAATTTGGTAAGGTGGAAAATCATCCTTTGAGGGGTTTGTTCGGGGTATCTTCAGCTCGACCGGTAGAGCAAGAAGTTGCTCCTCAACCTACTGAACCTACTGAAAATAGTTATTATGAAATTCCTTCGGGTATGATGGAGAAACTGCTGGCTAATCCTTATGCAGGAGATGGAACATTACATCCTAATATGCATCTAATCTATGTGGATGAAGATTGTGGATTATTTAAGCTTGTATGTTTGCCCAAGGATGATGTCAAGAAGAAGGTATTCCCTTTATCTTTGAAGGGAAAAGCATTGACATGGTATAGGCTATGTGATGATATTGGATCTTGGAACTACAACCGATTGAAAGTGGAATTTCATTAGAAGTTTTATCCTATGCATCTGGTTCATCGTGATCGGAATTATATATATAATTTTTGGCCTCATGAAGGAGAAAGTATCACTCAAGCATGGGGCAGGCTTAAGTCAATGTTATATTCATGCCCCAATCATGAGCTCTCAAGAGAAATTATTATTCAGAATTTTTATGCTTGGCTTTCTCGTATTGATCAATCCATGCTCGATACTTCTTGTAATGGTTCTTTTATGAAGAACATTATTGAACTCAAATGGGATTTATTGTAAAGAATTAAACACAACTCTGAAGATTGGGAACTCGATGAAGGTACTGAGTCATGTATAAACCTTAAATTTGATTGTGTTGAATCTTTTATGGATACCGATGCTTTTTGTGAATTTAGCACTAAATATGGACTTGGCTCTGAGAAAGTAGCTTCTTTTTGTGAATCTTTTGCTACTCATGTTAATCTCCCCAAAGAGAAGTGGTTTAAATATCATCCTCCCATTGAAGTTAATGTAGCGGAACCTATTAAAGTTGAATAAGAAACTATTACCTATGATGTTAATCCTATTGTTCCTACTGCTTATATTAAGAAACCACCTTTTCCTGTTAGAATAAAGGAACATGCTAATGTTTCAACTGTGGATCGTAAGAGTTATACTAGAACACCTACACCCCCTGAACAAATTAAAGTCGAACCTAGTATTGATATGGTTAAAGATCTCTTGGTTGATAATATTGATGGGCATGTTATTTATTTCTGTGATGAAGCTGTTAGAATTGCTAAACCCAATATTTAAATATAGACCTATTGTTGGCATGCCTGTTGTTTCTGTTAAAATAGGAGATCATTGTTATCATGACTTATGTGATGTGGGTGCTAGTGTCAGTGCAATTCCTTTTACCTTATATCAAGAAATTATGAACGATATTGCACTTGCTAAGATAGAAGATATTGATGTTATTATTAAGCTTGCCAATAGAGATATGATATCACCAATTGGGATTCTTAGAGATGTTGAAGTCTTGTGTGGGAAAATAAAATACCCTACTTATTTTCTTGTTCTTGGTTCCCCACAAGATGATTTTTGTCCCATTATATTTGGCAGACCATTCTTGAACACTATTAATGCTAAGATAGACTGTGAAAAATAAATTGTTACTGTAAGTTTTGGGGATGTGTCTCATGATCTTAATCTCTAAGTTTCGTAGACAACCCCATGATAAAGAATTGCCTAGTAAGGATGAAATTATTGGTCTTGCTTATATTGTTGTGCCTCCTACTGATCCTTTAGTACAATATTTGCTAGACCATGAAAATGATATGTTTATGAATGAAAGAAAGGAATTAGATGAAATATTCTTTAATCAAGGGCCTGTTTTGAAACACAATTTGCCTGTTGAGATCCTCCACCCAAGGGTGATCCCGTGTTTGAGATTAAACAATTACCTAATACTTTGAAATATGCTTATCTTGATGAAAATAAGATATATCATGTTATTGTTAGTGCTAACCTTTTAGAGCATGAAGAAAAAAGATTATTGAAAACTCTAAAGAAGCACTGTGTCGCTATTGTACACACTCTTGATGATCTTATGGACATTAGTCCCACTCTATGTCAGCACACAATTAATATGGAGCCTGACGCTAAACCAGTTGTTGATCATCAACGACGGTTAAATCCTAAGATGAAAGAAGTGGTAAGAAATAAAATACTAAAGCTTCTGGAGGCAGGTATAATTTATCCTATTGCTGATAGTAGATGGGTGAGTCCCGTTCATTGTGTCCCTAAGAAGGGAGGCATTACTGTTGTTCCTAATGATAAGAATGAATTGACCCCTCAAAGAATTGTTACAGGATATAGAATGGTAACTGATTTTTGCAAATTAAACAAAGCTACTAGAAAAGATCATTACCCTCTACCTTTTATTGATCAAATGCTAGAAACAATATCCAAACATACACATTTTTGCGTTCTAGATGGTTATTCTGTTTTTTCTCAAATACCTGTGTCAAAAGAGGATCAAGAAAAAAAAACAGTTTATGACCCCGCGCGGTCCTGGCATCTTGAGCTTGAGGTATGCATAGTGTGGTACCGCATTGAATCTAGCGAATGCGGTTCGTCCAAGCAGTGCGTGGTAACCACTACAAAAAGGGACGATATCGAAGATTAACTTTTCGCTTCGGAAATTATCCGGAGATCCGAAGACCACTTCCAATGTTATAGAGCCCGTGGAACGGGCCTCTACTCCAGGAATTACACCTTTAAAGGTGGTTTTGGTGGGCTTGATCCTTGAAGGGTCGATGCCCATTTTGCGCACTGTGTCCTGATAGAGGAGGTTCAGGCTGCTGCTGCCATCCATGAGGACTCGCGTGAGGTGCAATCCGTTGATGATTGGGTCTAGGACCAATGCGGCTGATCCGTCGTGATGGATGCTGGTAGGGTGATCCCTACGATCAAAGGTGATCGGACAAGCGAACCATGGGTTGAATTTGGGGGAGACTGGCTCCATCGCATAGACGTCCCGTAGTGCTCGCTTCCATTCTCGCTTGGGAATGTGGGTGGCGTACATCATGTTGACCGTTTTCACCTGGGGAGGGAATTTCTTCTGTCCCCCCGTGTTCGGACGCCGGGGCTCCTCGTCATCGTCGTTGTGCAGCCCCTTGTCCTTGTTTTTGGTGTTTATTTTACCGGCCTGTTTGAACATCTAGCAGTCTCTATTAGTGTGGTTGGCTGGCTTGTCCGGGGTGCCATGAATTTGGCACGAGCGTTCCAGTATGCGTTCCAGACTGGATGGTCCCTGATTGTTTCTTTTGAACGGCTTCTTCCACTGACCGGACTTGGATCCGCTGAATTCGGCGTTGACTGTCGTGTCTTTAGTGTTGTCGCCGTTGTTCCGTCACTTATGTTTGTTGCGCCGTGGCCTGCCGTTATTGTCACGGACGTCCGAAGTGCCAGAATGTGGCGTAGTGCTACTGCGAGCCAACCAGCTGTCCTCGCCCGCACAAAAGCAGGTCATTAGTGTCGTGAGAGCTACCATGGACTTGGGTTTTTCCTGGCCGAGGTGTCGGGCGAGCCACTCGTCACGGATATTATGCTTAAAGGCCGCCAGGGCTTCAGCGTCAAGATAGTCGACTATTTGGTTCTGCTTAGTTAGGAACCGAGTCCAGAATTTCCTGGCTGACTCTCCGGGCTGTTGAGTAATGTGGCTCAAGTCATCGGCATCCGGTGGTCACACATATGTGCCCTGGAAGTTATCGAGGAATGTGTCTTCCAGGTTTTCCCAACTGCCAACGGAATTTGCGGGCAGGCTGTTTAGCCAATGTCTGGCGGGTCCTTTGAGCTTAAGGGGAAGATACTTGATGGCGTGTATATCGTCTCCGCGGGCCATGTGAATGTGGAGAAGGAAATCTTCGATCCATACTGCGGGGTCTGTTGTGCCATCGTATGATTCAATGTTTACGGGTTTGAACCCTTCTGGGAATTCATGATCCATCACTTCGTCAGTGCAGTAGAGGGGGTGTGCGGCGCCTCTGTGCCGGGCGATGTGGCTACGCAGCTCGAATTGGTCTGAGTGGCTGTGTTCAGCCCGGCCGGACTTGTTGATAGTGTATCCGACGTGGCGGTCCTCGTCACGTGTCGGGGTGCGCCCCCGCGATCCGTAGATCGATCTTGGCTGTCCTACTTTGTTTTCCAGTATATCTTGCAGGTCTTGCCTGTTGCCCGGGCCGTAGTGTATCGGCGTGGGGGTACGGGCTGGTATTCGGGCTGATATGCCGTTTTATCCCGGCCACGAGGTGGCCGGTCAGCCGTGTGGCGCTCGAGTCCATATACCTCAGCTGCCAGGACTTTAGTCCATCTATCTTTGAGCAGGTCTTGATCAGCTTGGAGTTGCTGTTGCTTCTTTTTTAGGCTCCTCGCAGTGGCCATAAGCCGACGCTTGAAGCGTTCCTGATCGACGGGGTCCTCAAGCATGCCGAACTCATCGTCGCCGAGGCTAATCTCGTCTTCGGAGGGGGCATGTAGTTGTCCTCCTCCGGATATCCGTTCGTCGCCTGTTCGTCTGGGTTGACCTTCCCGTCTTCCTGATCGGCCTGCTCAAAGGCAGGCTGATTAGGGTTGTATTCCTCTTCGGCACCATCCGGATTGTTTTCGTCTCCTGGGCCGGTATTGCTGTGGCGGGGCTTGGAGCGGCGCCGATGACGCCCATGCTTTGCTTTTCTCCCTGAGGGGTTATCCTCCGTTGCCTCACCGCCATTGGTTTCCTTCGGAGTGTCCACCATATATATATATCGTATGAGGAGGTGGCTGTCCACTGCCCCGTGAGCGGTGGTTCCTATTCTTCTCTTGCATCGTCGTCCATATCGTCGATGTGTTCGGATTCAAAGTCAAGCACGTCGGTTAAATCATCGACCATGGCAATGAAGTGGGTGGTGGGTGGGCAACGAATTCCTTCGTCGCCTGCTTCCCACTCGAGCCGGACATAGTTCGGCCACGATTCTCCTAACAAAGAGAGAAACTTTAACGAGTTCAGCACGTCGCCAAAGGGCGAGTGTTGGAAGATATCCGCTGCGGTGAAATCCATTACAGCAGCCCAACCAGGTTCGACAGGCTTAGGAGAGCATTCAGACCGGAACCTACAGTCGGATACGAGTCCGGGGGCCCGGTGTCACAGGCTTCTTCGGGGGGAGGCCTATGTTCGGCTCTACCGCCGATGAGTGTGCGGCCTGCGGGGAAGGGTCCATCCCTCCGTCCTTAGGCAACGCGGTCTGCTCCGGATTTAGGTCCGGGTCTGCCGCAGGGAGGACATCCCGAGCATTGTCCGACAGCAGGTCTAAGCCGTGCTCATCGTGACCGTCCGACGCTCCTGGCACAGGCCCGAATCCATTGAAGATCAAGTCTCCGTGGATATCAACCGTGTAGTTCAGGTTTCCAAACCTGATCTGGTGGCCCGGGGCGTAGCTGTCGATCTGCTCCAGATGACCAAGTGAATTGGCCCCCAGTGTGAAGCCGCCGAACACAAAGATCTGTCCGGGGAGAAAAGTCTCACCCCAGACCGTGTTGTTGACGATGATTGAAGGAGCCATCAAGCCTTGCCACGATGACACAGAGGAACTCTCATTGAAAGCACCAATGTCGGTGTCAAAACCGGCGAATCTTGGGTAGGCGGTCCCGATCTGTGCGTCTTAGGCTGATGGTAAGCAAGGGACACAATGTTTACCCAGGTTCGGGCCCTCTCGATGGAGGTAAAACCCTACTTCCTGCTTGATTAATATTGATGATATGAGTAGTACAAGAGTAGATCTACCACGAGATCATAGAGGCTAAACCCTAGGAGCTAGCCTATGATGATTATGATTGTGATCGTGATCGGCCTTCTAAGGACCAACCTCTCCGGTTCATATAGACACTGGAGAGGGCTAGAGTTTACACGGAGTTGGTTACAAGGAAGGAAATATATTATCCGGATCGCCAAGCTTGTCTTCCATGCCAAGGAGAGTCCCATCCGGACACGGGACGGAGTCTTGAGTCTTGTATCTTCACGCTCCACTAATCCGGATGAAGTATAGAGTCCGGCTTTGCGGATACCCCCTAATCCAGGAATCCCTCACCTGTAGTTCTAGAGGTCATGCCTGCCTCCAGTGAAACCATTGGATAAACCGGAAGGGGCTGGTGATCCACCCACTGAGCCGCCTGCTCAGCCTCCTGACGCACTCTGTCCTAACCTACCAAGTCATGAGCTCCATCACGCGCGGATCATGCCCATGTGGCTGGTTATGGCGCTGTTCATTGCTTGAAATGGCCGGCGAGTCCATGTGTCTGCTACAACTCCGGCTTGGGCGAGGGGTCGAATGAATCCTATCCCGACTGTAAGAATGTGCATCATGTTGCACCAATGCAGTTTGAAGAAGCTCCCTAGCCCTTCGTGTTTCAACCGCCGCTGGAGAGTCGCCATCTACTGGGCGAGCCGCCAGACGTGTCACCGCAGCGATCATGTTATCCAAGGGGTTGGAATAATGACCCGGTGGTGTTGGCACATGCCAAGGCGGAATATTATTCAAACGGGGTGGCTCCATCAGGCGTGGTTGAACCGACGTTTCGGCCCCAGGTGCTGCAACCCGGTTTGTCTGCGGCGGGTTATTGGTCCCCGCTCCAGGCGTGCAAAAGAGGTTTCTCGCTGATGTCTACTAGGCAACGTTCTTCTTGTATACGTTGTTGGGCCTACAAGTGCAGAGGTTTGTAGGATAGTAGCAAATTTCCCTCAAGTGGATGACCTAAGGTTTATCAATCCGTGGGAGGCATAGGATGAAGATGGTCTCTCTCAAACAACCCTGCAACCAAATAACAAAGAGTCTCTTGTGTCCCCAACACACCCAATACAATGGTGAATTTTATAGGTGCACTAGTTCGGCGAAGATATGGTGATTCAAGTGCAATATAGATGGTAGATATGAGTATTTGTAATCTAAAAAAATATAAAAACAGGAAGGTAACAAGTGGCAAAAGTGAGCGTAAACGGTATTGCAATGCTAGGAAACAAGGCCTAGGGTTCATACTTTCACTAGTGCAAGTTCTCTCAAGAATAATAACATAACTAGATCATATAACTATCCCTCAACATGCAAAAAAGAGTCACTCCAAAGTCACGAATAGCGGAGAACAAACTAAGAGATTATTGTAGGGTACGAAACCACCTCAAAGTTATCCTTTCTGATCGAACTGTTCAAGATTCCGTAGTAAAATAACACGAAGCTATTCTTTCCGTTCGATCTATCATAGAGTTCGTACTAGAATAAAACCTTAAGACACAAATAAACCAAAACCCTAATGTCACCTAGATACTCCAATGTCACCTCAAGTATCCGTGGGCATGATTATACGATATGCATCATACAATCTCAGATTCATCTATTCAACCAACACAAAGTACTTAAAAGAGTGCCCCAAAGTTTCTACCGAAGAGTCAAGATGAAAACATGTGCCAACCCCAAGGTGAACCCGCAAGTTGATCACCAAAACATATATCAAGTAGATCAATAGAATACCCCATTGTCACCACGGGTATCCCACGCAAGACATACATCAAGTGTTCTCAAATCCCTAAAGACTCAATCCGAAAAGATAACTTCAAAGGGAAAACTCAATCCATTACAAGAGAGTAGAGGAGGAGAAACATCATAAGATCCAACTATAATAGTAAAGCTCGCGATACATCAAGATCGTGCCGAATCAAGAACATGAGAGAGAGAGAGATCAAACACATAGCTACTGGTACATACCCTCAGCCCCGAGGGTGAACTACTCCCTCCTCGTCATGGAGAGCGCTGGGATGATGAAGATGGCCATCGGTGATGGATTCCCCCTCCGGCAGGGTGCTGGAACAGGGTCTCGATTGGTTTTTGGTGGCTATAGAGGCTTGCGGCAGCGGAACTCCCGATCTATTGTCCTCTTGAGAGGTTTTATGGTATACGGACATATATAGGCGAAAGAAGTCGTTCAGGGGAGCCACGAGGGGCCCACGAGGGTGGGGGTGCGCCTAGGGGGTACGGCGCACCCCTGACCCTCGTGGCCACCTCGAAGCTTCCCTGACGTCTACTCCAAGTCTCCTGGATTGCTTCCGTTCCAAAAATAACTCTCCTGAAGGTTTAATTCCATTTGGACTCTGTTTAATATTCCTTTTCTTCGAAACACTGAAATTGGCAAGAAAACAACAATTTGGGTTGGGCCTCCGGTTAATAGGTTAGTCCCAAAAATAATATAAAAGTGCTTAGTAAAGCCCATAAACATCCAAAACAGATAATATAATAGCATGAATACTTCATAAATTATAGATAGTTGGAGACGTATCAGCATCCCCAAGCATAATTCCTGCTCAGCCTCGAGTAGGTAAATGATAAAAGAAATAATTTATGAAGTGTGAATGGGCCACTGCTCGAGCCACGCAGCAGGCCGCAGGGAGGCAAGTCTGGGGACCCCCGTTCCCACAACGCCGACAGTAGCCCCCGGGCCCGAGGCGCTCTCGGACTTGGCTTAGCAGTGAAGCAAAAGGGCAAGCGCGGAGCGCCGTGGGCCCCAACAGCCTGCGGCCTTAGTTGCCGCGTGGCGGTTGATTGAACGTGGGTGTCTCTGCTTCCCCACGCCACCTCGGCAACTGTCCGATTTGACGAGTCCCTGCTGCATGCAAAAAGAGTCATGATTACCTGCGATTGTCGAGGCCGACGGTCGGCT
Organism: Triticum aestivum; assembly: GCF_018294505.1. Lineage (NCBI taxonomy): Eukaryota > Viridiplantae > Streptophyta > Magnoliopsida > Poales > Poaceae > Triticum > Triticum aestivum. Next base: position 161,364,822 of record NC_057807.1, read on the forward strand.
TCCCTTGGGTTATAAATGTGGGGGGGAGGGGGCGCAGGCTCCCCGCTCCACATCTGTCTTCCTCCCGCCTGCTTCTTCCTCCTCCTTGCTCCAGTTGCCTGCCATGTCCCATGGCGCCGACGAAGAGGTTCTCGGCCGCGGAGAAGGGAAAAGATCTCCAGGAAGGGCCTGGCTCCCCTCCGCCCAAGAGCGGTCGAGGTCATCCACGCAAGCACCCCGCGACCCCTGCAGCGGCTCCTTGTGGTCGCGGCAGTGGTCCTTCGCACGGTGATGACCGCCCGGTGGGCGGGGGAAGACGCGTCATGGCTGCGCGGTCTCCCCGGCCATGCTCTCGCTCGGCGGAGGTGCTGCCGGAGTTCGTCTTGTGGTCAGCAGATCCGGCCGGCAACTGGCTCCAGCTCCCCCGCTTCTTTGCTTGCGAACTGCCGGCCGCTGGCCCCGGTGGGCTCTGGCTGCAGGCAGACGGTTGCTGCAGCAGGGCTTCCTAGGTCACGATGCAGATCTCTGTCACCGGGAATGTGGCCTTGGCTCGCGGCTGGCAGACGTTTGCCCGTGCGCATGGCCTGGGCCGGTGGTGCACCCTACACTTCAAGTTTGACGGTGACGCGACCCTCTATGTGAGGGTATTCGGAGAAGACGGCCACCGTGTCGGGTGCGGCCCTGAAGGCAATGACGGCGACCGGGTGCTTGGCCTTGGTGACGGCCGTGACGAGGATGAACGCGAGCCCGCTCCTGGCAGCGTCCGTAGCTCGCCGAGCTTCAGCGGCTCTTCTTCTGGTGGCAACTCCTCCAGCGGTGGCCGCGATCAGCCAGCACGCCGCCGCGCCCGCTTCGAGGGTGGCAGCAGGTCGTCCTGCTGTCGCGCCTTGGTGAAGCACGAGGAGGAGTCTGATTGAGCTCGGGAGGGCGGTGCGGATCCCTCCCCGCGAGCCGTCGTCGAGCACGCCACGTTTATTTTGTTTAACTCCTTTTCCTGCATTGAGAGAGAGAGAGAGAGAAGAATGGAGCCCCGTGGGGGCGTGCAAGACTATTGCCCTTAATTATCATGCTATTTCTATCATTCCGATGTTGTGTTGTGGTGTTGCGGCTATGTGGTTGCACGTTGGAACAACTTAGCGTAGGGGATTCACTGCAGTTTACACCTCGCGAGGTACTTGCCTGAGGCCTTGCCGGGCGTCTTAAGGTCTGCAAAATCAGTCAGAGAGTAGCTTTCGAACCTTTCTCGCGTGGGTGACTAGCCTAGGTCCTGCTTTTCGCGTTGCGATGCTCGTGGGGCATGGACCGGGAGGGTTGCTCCCGCTACGAACTTGAGTGAGGGAGCCTCACAAAATTAGGAGATAAAAGCTCATGAGGGCGCCCATGTAGCCCCCTCGCGAGGCAAGCGAGAAGGAGAACGAGCCGAGCGAAAGCCAGAGACAGAGAACGGGGGCAGGGGACGGCAAACAAACAATAGAAGCAACTCCAATAAAAGTTCAAATGAGGGAGAACAAGCCAACTGCGGAAAGCAAATGAAAAGCCGCGTACGGCACCTAGTCTAGTATTCGACATCTTCTCACCAGCGTGGAGCTAAGTGCTGCCACTGGGCATGGGAGGGAGCCCCCGAGGCCCAAGGGCGGCACTCCGGAGACTCCGGGGCGGCGAGCTTCATAGGCACCGGGCCTTCTTTATGGGCACTGGGCCCTTCTTCACAGGCACCGGGCCTTCTTTACGGGCACTGGGCCTTACTTCACAGGCACCGGGCCTTCTTTACATGCACTAGGCCTTACTTCAAGGGTAGAACCTCCGGAGGTCCTGAATGTTCCATGTGTTCGGGATGGGCACCCCTTCCTGGGTCTCTAAGAGCATGACGCCGGGTTTGGAAACATGAACAACCTTGAACGGGCCCTCCCACATGGGTGAGAGCTTGTGCAGCCCTTCCCTGGAGAGCACCCGCCTGAGCACGAGGTCACCTACCTCAAGAGTCCTAGGGCGGATGTTGTGGCAGTGGTACCGCCGCAGCGCCTGCTGGTATCTTGCTACTCGTAGCGCAGCTTTCCGACGGTGTTCCTCCTCCAGCACGAGGTCCATCCCCCGCATGGCGTCCTGCTGCGCTTCATCAAACGCCAGGACCCACGCGGAGTGACGCCTGACCTCGTGAGGGAGGACCGCCTCCGCTCCGTAGACGAGGAAGAACGGGGTCTCGCCAGTCGACTTGGTTGCAGTAGTGCGGATGGACCACAACACAGACTGGAGCTCATCGTACCAGCCCTTGCTGTAGGCCTCCAGCTTCTTCTTGAAGGTCCTGGTTTTTAGGCCTTTCGAGACCTCTGCATTGGCGCGCTCAGCCTGGCCGTTGCTCCGAGGGTGTGCCACCGAAGTGTAGCATATCTGCATTCCAAGGTTAGCACAATATGCTTTGAAGAGATTGTTGGTGAACTGCGAACCGTTGTCGGTGATGATGCGATTAGGCACCCCGAATCGGCTCACGAGGCCCTTGATGAACTTGACTGCCGAACCAGCTGGGATGGTGCGGACGGCTTCTACCTCCACCCACTTGGTGACCTTGTCGATGGCAACGTAGAGGGAGCGGTAGCCCCCAGGCGCTCGAGGAAACGGGCCCCGGATATCCAGTCCCCAGACCGTGAATGGCCACAAGAGTGGGATGGTCTGCAGGCCCTGAGCTGGCTGATGAATCTGCTTGGCATGGAATTGGCAGGCTTCGCAAGCCTTCACCAGTTCAATTACGTCGTTTAGTGCCGTAGGCCAGTAAAACCCGCTGCGAAACGCCTTGCCGACGAGGGTCCGTGAGGACGAGTGGTGTCCACAATCTCCATCGTGTTTGTCAGCCAGTAACTCCTTCCCCTGTTCCCTGGAAATGCAGAGCAGGGAAACATCGTTTGGCCACTTCCGGTAGAGCTCTCCGTCTTGGATGCAGTAGGCCGTGGCCTGCCGGGCGACACGTTCCGTGTCCTCCTCTTTCTCTGGTAAAGTCCCTTGCATCAGGTAATCCTTGAACTCCGCAATCCAGCATCCCTCCCGAGGCTCCAACGCCAGCAACATGCGTGCTCCCGAGGTCGGGCCGCAGGCTGGGGCTCCTGAGGCAGGTGGTTGAGCAAGCTCCTCGCGGGGTTGCGCCGTGCTTGATAGTGACGATGCTGCTGAAGGCTTGAAGAGCCGTTCCTCGAAAACGCCAGGCTCCTGAGGCAGCCGCCTGGACGCCCTCCTGGCGATGTAATCAGCCTCTTGGCTGCTGCCTCGGAGCACATGCTGCAACTCTAGCCCCCAAAACTGCTTTTCCATTTTGCATACCTCCGCAAGATACGCCTCCATCTGCTCGTACTTAGGTTCACACACCTTGTTGGAGAAGTTGACGAGGATTTGTGAGTCACCCTTGATGACGAGGCGCTTCACCCCCAGCGCTGATGCAGCCTTTAAGCCCGCTATGAGGCCTTCGTACTCGGCTATGTTGTTGGAGACCTTCTCACCGTGCTGGAAACAAGGTTGCACGGCGTAATAGAGCTTGTCCTAAGTGGGGGATATAAGCACCGCGCCAGCCCCCGTGCCATGTCATGAGAATGCTCCATCAAAGTACATAACCCAGCCGTCTGGCGCCTCGCTTCCTGGGGAAAGTGACCGATCTTCACCTGCCTCAAGCCCTGGCGCCTTTGTCCATTCTGCCACAAAATCTGCAAGTGCTGCCCCTTTGACGACTCTGGTCATGCTGAATTCCAACTGAAATGCTTGCAGCTTGATGTTCCATTCAGCGACCCTTCCAGCGGAGTTGGGACTGTTGAGCACCCTCTCCAAGGGGTAGGCTGAGACGACCTTGATGGGGTGACCTTGTAAGTAATGCCGCAACTTACGCGAGGCCACCAATAGTGCGAACAAGAGCTTCCGAGGCATGGGGTATCATGCCCTTGCGTCCTGCAACACAGTACTGACGAAATACACGGGATTCTCGATGAGGGTGGGTGCGCCGGAGGAGCCCATGCCCTCCGGAGAGTTGAGCGCCTCCCGAGACGTTGGAGCCCCTAGCTCCTGGCTACTTGGTGAGGCCCCTTCAGCCCCGGGGGTGTCTTCCTGCTGAGGCGGGTCCCCATCTGCCGAATCCTTGGTCTTCGCAAGGCTTTCTTGGTCTGGTGCTGCTGCGGTTGGGGCCGCATTTGGCCGCGATGCGGCCTTGACCTGGCGCTCTTCCCGAACCGCCACCAGAGTTGCGCTGGCGGAGTAGGGTGTGGCAGCGAGGTAGAGCACCAGGGGCTCCTGAGGCCGTGGCGCCACCATCACCGGAGGGCTGGTCAGGTACTTCTTGAGATCTTGAAACGCTTCGTCGGCCTCCGGTGTCCACTCGAACGGGCCCTTCTTCTTCATCAGCTTGAAGAAGGGTAGGGCATGATCCCCCAGCTTGGAGATGAAGCGCCCTAACACAGTTACGCGTCCGGCGATCTTCTGCATTTCCCTGAGGGTTTGTGGCGGACTCATGTCTTCGATTGCCTTGAGCTTCTCTAGGTTGGCCTTGATCCCCCTGTGTGACACGAGGAAGCCCAGAAGCTTGCCAGAGGGAACACCAAATACGCACTTCTCCGGGTTGAGCCACAGGTCCACTTCATGAAGGCTCACGAAGGTTTCTTACAGGTCCTATATCAGGGTCTTCACCTCCCGAGACTTCACCACAATGTCGTCGACGTAGGCCTCAGCATTTCTCCCAAGCTGCCGGCCCAAGGCGATATGCATCAGTCGCTGAAAGGTTGCGTCTGCGTTGCGCAAACTGAACGGCATGCAGGTGTAACAGTACACCCCACACGGGGTCAGGAAGGCCGTCTTTTCCACGTCTTCTATTGCCATCTTGATTTGATGATAACCCGAAAAGGCATCCAAGAAGCACAGCAGGTCGCACTCAGCAGTGAAGTCGACAATTTGGGCGATGCGGGGGAGTGGGAATGGATCTTGAGGGCAGGCCTTTTTGAGGTTGGTGAATTCGACACACATGCGCTCCTTTCCTCCTTTTTTCGGCACTACAACAGGGTTTGCCAGCCACTCGGAGTAGCGAACCTCGCGAATGACACCTGCAGCTTCTAGCTTGCGGGTTTCTTGGATGATGAAGGCCTGCTTCTCGGTGGACTACCGTCTTGCTTTCTGCTTCTCGGGGCACACATTGGGGCACACATTCAGGTGATGCTCGATCACCTGCCTTGGGACCCCCGCTAGCTGCTTGGGTTCCCACACGAATACCTCCTTGTTCGCGCGCAGGAACTTCACCAGAGCCTCCTCCTGGTCGGGGTCAAGATTGGCGCCTATGGTGAAGGTGGCGTCAGAGGAACCGTCCTCATCAACTGGTACCTGCTTAGTCTCCGCCTTGTCTCGGGTGAACAGCTGCTTCTTATTGGTTGGCGCAGCCCCCTTGGCCTTGGGGGTGTCGGTGCTGGCGGGATGCGCTGCTGCGGCTGTCTTGAGTGCGAGCTTGAGCGCCTGTAGAGCATCTTTTATCTCTCCAGCTATGGTGAGGACGCCGCTGCTCCCAGGCATCTTAATGAGGTTGTAGGCCGAGTGAGTTGCTACCATGAATTAGGCCAAGGCAGGGTAGCCAAGGATGACTGATATGTCTCCAAGGTATCTATAATTTTTTATTGTTCCATGCTATTATATTACCCCTTTTGGATGTTTATAGGCTTTATTTTACACATTTATATCATTTTTGGGACTAACCTACTAACCAGAGGCCCAGCCCGTATTGATGTTTTTTTTGCCTATTTCAGTATTTCGAAGAAAAGGAATATCAAACGGAGTCCAAACAGAATGAAACCTTCGGGAGCGTGATTTTTGGAACGAACGTGATCCAGAGGACTTGGAGTGCAAGTCAAGCAGCAGCCAAGGCTCCCACGAGATAGGAGGGCGCCCCCCCCCCCTATATGGAGCGCCCCTGTCTCATGGGCACCTTGGGAATCCACCGACGTATGTCTTCCTCCTCTATAAGCCTACGTACCCCAAAAACATCTGGGGAGCCGACGAAACACAATTTCCACCGCCGTAACCTTCTGTATCCGTGAGATCCCATCTTGGAGCCTTCGCCGGCGTTCTGTCGGAGGGGGAATCGACCACGGAGGGCTTCTACATCAACATCCTTGCCCCTCTGATGAGTTGTGAGTAGTTTACCACAGACCTTCGGGTCCATAGTTATTAGCTAGATGCCTTCTTCTCTCTTTTTGGATCTCAATACAATGTTGTCCCCCTCTCTTGTGGAGATCTATTCGATGTAAACTCTTTTTGCGGTGCGTTTGTTGAGATCCGATGAATTGTGGGTTTATGATCAAGTTTATCTATGAATAATATTTGAATCTTCTCTGAATTCTTTTATGTATGATTGAGTTATCTTTGCAAGTCTCTTCGAATTATCAGTTTGGTTTGGCCTACTAGATTGATCTTTCTTGCCATGGGAGAAGTGCTTAGCTTTGGGTTCAATCTTGCGGTGTCCTTACGCAGTGACAGAAAGGGTTGCAAGGCACATATTATATTGTTGCCATCGAGGATAACAAGATGGGGTTTATATCATATTGCTTGAGTTTATCCCTCTACATCATGTCATCTTGCTTAATGCGTTACTCTGTTCTTATGAACTTAATACTCTAGATGCAGGCAGGAGTCGGTCGATGTGTGGAGTAATAATAGTAGATGCAGGCAGGAGTCGGTCTACTTGTTACGGACGTGATGCCTATATACATGATCATGCCTAGATAATCTCATAATTATTCGCTTTTCTATCAATTGCTCGACAGTAATTTGTTCACCCACCGTAATACTTATGCTATCTTGAGAGAAGCCACTACTGAAACCTATGGCCCTTGGGTCTATCTCTTATCATATTTGCTTTAAATCTACCTTTATTTGCATCTTTACTTTTTGCATCTATATTATAAAATACCAAAAATATATTTATCTTATCATACTATCTTTATTAGATCTCACTTTCGCAAGTGGCCGTGAAGGGATTGACAACCCCTTTATTGTGTTGGTTGCCAGTTCTTTGTTTGTTTGTGTAGGTGCGTGGGACTTTTGAGGAGCCTCCTACTAGATTGATACCTTGGTTCTCAAAAACGTAGGGAAATACTTACGCTACTATTGCTGCATCACCCTCTCCTCTTTGAGGAAAACCAACGCAAGCTCAAGACGTAGCAAGAAGGATTTCTGGCGCCATTGCCGGGGAGGTCTTCGCTCAAGTCAAGACATACCAAGTACCCATCACAAACCCATCTCCCTCGCATTTACATTATTTGCCATTTGCCTCTCATTTTCATCTCCCCCACTTCACCCTTGCCGTTTAATTTGCCCTCTCTTTCCCAATCTCCTCCTCTCTTTTTCGCTTGCCTTTTTCTATTTGCTTGTGTGTTGGATTACTTGTTGCCATGGCGCAAGATAATACCAAATTGTGTGATTTCTCGAATACCAATAACAATGATTTCCTTAGTACTCCGATTGCTCCTCTTAATGATGTTGAGTCTTGTGAAATCAATACTGCTTTGCTAAATCTTGTTATGAAAGATCAATTCGCCGGCCTTCCTAGTGAAGATGTCGCTACTCATCTAAACAACTTTGTTGATTTGTGTGATATGCAAAAGAAGAAAGATACGGATAAAAATATTGTCAAAATTGAAGTTATTTCCGTTTTCACTTAGAGATCGTGCTAAAGTTTGGTTTTCGTCTTTGCCTAAAAATAGTATTGATTCTTGGAACAAGTGCAAAGATGCTTTTATCTCTAAGTATTTTCCTCCCACTAAGATTATCACTCTTAGGAACGATATTATGAATTTTAAACAACTTGATCATGAGCATATTGCCCAATCTTGGGAAAGAATGAAATTGATGCTTTGCAATTGCCCTACTCATGGTTTGAATTTATGGATGATCATACAAAAGTTTTATGCCGGTTTGAACTTTGATTCTAGAAATCTCTTAGATTCGGCCGTGGGAGGCACGTTTATGGAAATAACGTTAGGAGATGCTACAAAACTTCTTGATAATATTATGGCTAATTATTCTCAATGGCACACCAAAAGATCTTCTAGTAAAAAAGTGCATGCTATAGAAGAAATCAATGTTTTGAGTGGAAAGATGGATGAACTTATCAAATTGTTTGCTACTAAAAATACTCCTCTTGATCCCAATGATATGCCTTTGTCTTCCTTGATTGAGAATAATAATGAATCTATGGGTGTGAATTTTGTTGGTAGGAATAGTTTTGGAAACAATGCTTATAGAGGAAACTTTAATGCTAGACCGTTCCCTAGTAATTCCTCTAATAATTATGGAAATTCCTACAATAATTATTATGGTAATTTTAATAAGATGCCCTCTGATTTTGAGAATAGTGTGAAAGAATTTATGATTTCTCAAAAGAATTTTAATGCTTTGCTTGAAGAAAAATTGCTCAAAGTTGATGATTTGGCTAGGAACGTTGATAGACTTTCGCTTGATGTTGATTCTCTTAAACTTAGATCTTCTCCTCCTAAGCATGATATCAATGAGTCTCTCAAAGCAATGAGAATTTCCATTGACGAGTGCAAGGAAAGAACCGCTAGATTGCGTGCTAAAAAAGATAGCTTTATAAAAGCGTGTTCTTCTAGTTTCCATGAAAATAATGATGAGGATCTTAAAGTTATTGATGCGTCTCCTATTAGATCTATGTTTTGCAATATGAATTTTGATAATTATGGGACTGATGATGAATCAACTTTGCCTAGAAGGCGTCCCAAGAATTCGGAGTTTTTAGATCTTGATGCTAAATTTGGTAAAAGTGGGATTGGAGAGGTCACAACTTTAAATAGCGTTGAACCCACTATCTCGGATTTCAAGGAATTTGATTATGATAATTGTTCTTTAGAAGGTTGTATTTCCTTGTTGCAATCCGTTGTTAATTCTCCTCATGCTTATAGTCAAAATAAAGCTTTTACCAAACATTATTGTTGACGCCTTGATGCAATCTCATGATGAAAAACTTAATTTGTAAGTTTCTATACCTAGAAAACTTAACGATGAGTGGGAACCTACTATAAAGATTAGAATTAAAGAGCATGAGTGTTTTGCTTTGTGTGATTTGGGTGCTAGTGTTTCCACGATTCCGAAAACTTTATGTGATATTCTAGGTTTCCATGATCTTGATGATTGCTCTTTAAATTTGCACCTTGCGGATTCCACCATTAAAAATCCTATGGGAAGGATCAATGATGTTCTTATTGCTGCAAATAGAAATTTGGTGCCCGTAGATTTTATCGTTCTTGATATAGATTGCAATCTTTCTTGCCCTATTATTCTTGGTAGACCTTTCCTTAGAATGATTGGCGCGATTATTGATATGAACGAAGGGAATATTAGATTACAATTTCCATTAAAGAAAGGCATGGGGCACTTTCCAAGAAAGAAAGTCAAATTACCTTATTAATCTATCATGCGGCTACTTATGAATTTAGTGCCAAAGATGGCACTCGTTAAATCTATCTTCGCTTTTATGCCTAGCTAGGGGCGTTAAACGATAGCGCTACTTGGGAGGCAGCCCAATTTTCTTTATGTTTTTTTGCTTATGCTCCTGTTTAGTAATAAATCTTGCATCTACCTTCTGTTTAGATGTGTTTTTACCTTTTAATTAGTGTTTGTGCCAAGTAGAACCTATAGGATAACCTATGATGATGGTTGATTTGATTCTGCTGAAAAACAAAACTTTGCATGCACGAATATAATTTTGTTAAATCACAGAAACGTGCTTCTGCGTTAATTATTTTTGCTTCTGATCAATAAACAAATATTCCAGGACTTCCTATTTTAGTAGAATTTTTAGAGTTCCATAAGTTTGCGTTAGTTACATATTTCTACAGACTGTTCTGTTTTTGACAGATTCTGTTTTTCGTGTGTTGCTTGCTTATTTTGATGCATCTATGGCCAATAAAATAGTTTATAAACCATAGAAAAGTTGGAATACATTAGGTTTAACACCAAAATAAATAAAGAATGAGTTCATTATAGTGCCTTATGTGGTGGTTTTGTTTTCTTTCACTAACGGAGCTTATAAGATTTCCTGTTGAGTTTTGTGTTGTGAAGTTTTCAAGTTTTGGGTAAAGCTTTTATGGACTATGGAATAAGGAGTGGCAAGAGCCTAAGCTTGGGGATGCCCAAGGCACCCCAAGATATTCAAGAATTGCCAAAATCCTAAGCTTGGGGATGCCCTGGGAAGGCATCCCCTCTTTCGTCTTCGTTCATTGGTAACTTTACTTGGAGCTATATTTTTATTCGCCACATGATATGTGTTTTGCTTGGAGCGTCGTGTATTATATTAGTCTTTGTTTTTAGTTTACCACAATCATCCTTGCTGTACACACCTTTTGGGAGAAGCCTATTTGATTAGAATTTGCTAGAATACTCTATGTGCTTCACTTATCTCTTTTGAGCTTGATAGTTTTTGCTCTAGTGCTTCACTTATATCTTTTAGAGCACGGTGGTGTCTTAATTTTGAAGAAATTGCTAGTCTCTCATGCTTCACTTATATCTTTTGAGAGTCTTTTAGAACAGCATGGTATTTTCTATGGTTACAAAGTTGGTCCTAGAATGATGAGCATCCAAGTTGGGTATAATAAAAACTATCATAGGAAGAGAACTGGATGCTATGATCAATTTGATGCTTGATAATTGTTTTGATATATAATGGTAGTAATGTTAGGGTCATGCTAGTGGGTAATTATGAAATTGAGAAATACTTTTGTTGAAGTTGGCAAGTCCCATAGCATGCACGTATGGTAAAAGTTGTGTGACAAATTTGTTGCATGAGGTGCTCTTTTCATTGTCTTCCTTATGAGTGGCAGACGGGGACGAGCGATGGTCTTCTCCTACCAATCTATCCCTCTTGGGGCATGCGTAGTAGACTTTTGCAATAAGTATATGAGTTCTTTTTGACTAATGTGAGTCCATGGATATACGCACACTCATCCTTCCATTTTGCTAGCCTTTATTATTACCGAGCAACTTTCGCCGGTATCATGAACCCTTTATTTACCTTCCTCAAAACAGCCACCATACCTACCTATTATGGCATTTCCATAGCCATTCCGAGATATATTGCCATGCAACTCTCCACTGTTCCGTTTATGACACGTTCCATCATTGTCATATTGCTCTTTGCATAATCATGTAGTTGACATCGTATTTGTGGCAAGGCCACCTTCATAATTTTCATACATGTCGCTCTTGATTCATTGCATATCCCGGTACACCGCCGGAGGCATTCATATAGAGTCATATCTTGTTCTAGCTTTGAATTGTAATTTTTGAGTTGTAAATCCATAGAAGTGTGATGATCTTCATTATTAGATAATTGTCCTAGTGAGGAAAGGATGATGAAGACTATGATTCCCCCACAAGTCGGGATGAGACTTCGGACTTTACAAAAAAGAAAAAAAAGAAAAAAGAGAGAAAGGCCAAAAAGGAAAAAAAGAAAGGCCAAAGAAAAAAAGGGAAGAAAAAAAAGAAGAAAAGAAAAAAAATAAAATGAGAGAAAAATAGAGAAGGGACAATGCTACTATCTCTTTTTTTCCACACTTGTGCTTCAAAGTAGCACCATGATCTTCATGATAGAGAGTCTCCTATGTTGTCACTTTCATATACTAAGTGGGAATTTTTCGTTATAGAACTTGGCTTGAATATTCCAATGATGGGCTTCCTCAAAATGCCCTAGGTCTTCGTGAGCAAGCGAGTTGGATGCACACCCACTTAGTTTCTTTTGTTGAGCTTTCATATATTTATAGCTCTAGTGCATCCGTTGCATGGCAATCCCTACTCACTCACATTGATATCTATTAATGGGCATCTCCATAGCCCGTTAATACGCCTAGTTGATGTGAGACTATCTTCTCCCTTTTTGTCCTCACAACCACCACCATATACCACCATAGTGCTATGTCCATGGCTTGTGCTCATGTATTGCGTAGGAGTTGAAAAACCTGAAGCGCCTTAAAAAGTATGAAACAATTGCTCGGCTCGTCATCGGGGTTGTGCATGATGGGAGTATTTTGTGTAATGAAAATGAAGCATGGCCTAACTATATGATTCTGTAGGGATAAGCTTTCTTTGGCTATGCTATTTTGATAGGACATGATTATTTGTTAGTATGCTTTGAAGCATTATTATTTTTTATGTTTTATAAGCTTTTATTTTGAATCATTTGGATCTAAACATTCATGCCACAATAAAGAAAATTACATTGAGAATTATGCTAGGTAGCATTCCACATCAAAATTTTCTTTTTTATCATTTACCTACTCGAGGACGAGCAATAATTAAGCTTGGGGATGCTTGATACGTCTCCAACGTATCTATAATTTTTTATTGTTCCATGCTATTATATTACCCCTTTTTATATGTTTATGGGCTTTATTTCACACATTTATATCATTTTTGGGACTAACCTACTAACCGGAGGCCCAACCCTTATTGCTGTTTTTTTGCCTATTTCAGTATTTTGAAGAAAAGGAATATCAAACAGAGTCCAAACGGAATGAAACCTTCGGGGGCGTGATTTTTGAAATGAACGTGATCCAGAGGACTTGGAGTGCAAGTCAAGAAGCAGCCGAGGCTCCCACGAGATAGGAGGGTGCCCCCCCTATAGTGCGCGCCCCCTATCTCGTGGGCCCCTCGGGCGTCCACCGACGTACTTCTTCCTCCTATATAAGCCTACGTACCCCAAAAACATCCAGGGAGCAGACGAAACACAATTTCCACCGCCGTAACCTTCTGTATCCACGGGATCCCATCCTGGAGCCTTCGCCGGCGTTCTGCCGGAGGGGGAATCGACCATGGAGGGCTTCTACATCAACATCCTTGCCCCTCTGATGAGTTGTGAGTAGTTCACCACAGACCTTCGGGTCCATAGTTATTAGCTAGATGGCTTCTTCTCTCTTTTTGGATCTCAATACAATGTTCTCCCCCTCTCTTGTGGGATCTATTCAATGTAAACTCTTTTTGCGGTGCGTTTGTCGAGATCCGATAAATTGTGGGTTTATGATCAAGTTTATCTATGAATAATATTTGAATCTTCTCTGAATTCTTTTATGTATGATTGAGTTATCTTTGCAAGTCTCTTCGAATTATCATTTTGGTTTGGCCTACTAGATTGATCTTTCTTGCCATGGGAGAAGTGCTTAGCTTTGGGTTCAATCTTGCGGTGTCCTTACCCAGTGACAGAAAGGGTTGCAAGGCACGTATTGTATTGTTGCCATCGAGGATAACAAGATGGGGTTTATATCATATTGCTTGAGTTTATCCCTCTACATCATGTCATCTTGCTTAATGCGTTACTCTGTTCTTATGAAGTTAATACTCTAGATGCAGGAAGGAGTCGGTCGATGTGAGGAGTAATAGTAGTAGATGCAGGCAGGAGTCGGTCTACTTGTTACGGACGTGATGCCTATATACATGATCATGCATAGATAATCTCATAATTATTCGCTTTTCTATCAATTGCTCGGCATTAATTTGTTCACCCATCGTAATACTTATGCTATCTTGAGAGAACCACTAGTGAAACCTATGGCCCCCGGGTCTATCTCTTATCATATTTGCTTCCAAACTACCTTTATTTGCATCTTTACTTTTTGCATCTATATTATAAAATACCAAAAATATATTTATCTTATCATACTATCTTTCTTAGATCTCACTTTCGCAAGTGGCCGTGAAGGGATTGACAACCCATTTATTGCGTTGGTTGTGAGTTCTTTGTTTGTTTGTGTAGGTGCGTGGGACTTTTGAGGAGCCTCCTACTGGATTGATACCTTGGTTCTCAAAAACTGAGGGAAATACTTACGCTACTATTGCTGCATCACCCTCTCCTCTTCGAGGAAAACCAAGGCAAGATCAAGACGTAGCAATGGCGTTGTACGGGAGGCCGATGTGGGCGATGTTGAAGTTGACCAGCTCTGTGTGGAAGTTGTCGTGGGTGCCAAAGGTCACCGGAAGGCGGATCTGCCCCAGGGAGCCGGAGGAACCACCTCCGATGCCCGAGAAGGGCTTGCTGGGTCGGAGTTGTTCAAGCGGCACATGGAGGAGGCTGAAGGCCTCCACTGAGAGCACGTTGAGGCCGGCACCGCCGTCGATGAGTGTACTGGTGGCGACCACCTGGCAGATGGTGAGCGTGCAAAGCATCGGGAGCGCGCCCGAGTAGGCAGTGTTGGCGAGGTGATCGTCCAAGCTGAAAGTCAAGTCGGCCTTGGGTGCCGCCCGACCCGGAGGAGCTCCGTGCCGCGTGAGGGCGGTGTTGATCTGGCGGATGAATGGCTTGGCGTGGCGGCCTGAGGGTGGCGCCTGCGAGCCGCCCGAGAGAGCTGCGACGATCAAGGGTGCTGGCGCAGCATAACAGGCGAGGAAGAGGTCGCGCAGCTCCTCCTAGGAGGCCACGGAGGCCGTTGGCAGGTGGAGCAGCCACATACGCGGAACGCAGGTGAGAGCCATGGGAAACCAGTTAGCCATGACCCTGTCGTCGCCCCCGGCCTTGAGGACGGCCTCCTCGTATGCCAGCAGGAAAGCCAGTGGATCCGCCGCGCCGTTGTAGCGCGGCGGCATCTCTGGCTTGAACTTGTTCGGCCACTACACCTGTCACAAGGCGGGGGCCAAGGCTCGGAGCCCCCAGGCCCCAGTTTAGCGTCGACAGCCGGAGCAGGCGGCACGTTGTCCGCCATGAGGGCGAAGCGCGATGTTGATGGAGAGCGGGTCGACAGAAGGGAGAGCTCCGGCGCACCCTAACCTGGTGCGCCAAATGTCAGATATCGGGTTCCAATAAAACCCTTAAGGTTCAAACTGTGGGGTGCACGCGAAGATCTTCCCCCTACCAACCCACGTCCCAACGCCTCGCCGTGAATCTAAGCTACACGATGAACAACACAAGCGACACAAGGTTTATACTAGTTCGGGCCACCATTGTGGTGTAATACCCTACTCTAGTGTATGGTGTGGTGGATTGCCTCTGGGCTGATGATGAACAGTACAGAGAAAAAACAGCCTCGCGAGAGGTGTTCTTGAGCTGGTGCGGTGTTCTACTTGGGATGGATCTTCCTGCCTCTAGATGAGATGATCCCTACTATGGTGGCTAGCTCTATATATAGAGGCCCTGGTCCTCTTCCCAAATAGAGCAGGAAGGGAGCCAACAACGGCCATTTTGAAGGGGAACAGCTAGTACAAGCTATCCTGACTAAAGTTGGTCTTCGACTGCCAAAGGCACTGGCGACGACGCCGTCTTGGGCTCCACGGTGACCTCCATCCTGCCGCTCTGCTGGTCTTGGTCTCGTTTCACCGATGTGGTAACCTTTGCTTGATGCCTCGGTACTCTGCGCCTACGCTTGCCCCCTTTGCACCAAAGAGGAAACAAGGACACTGCGCTGGCTGGCGCCCGCCTGGTCTTGATCGTCATGGCTTGCGTCATGAGCACCTCGCGAGGTACCCCTGCCTTGATCTCTCAGCCTCCTTGCGAGCCTGCCTGGTGAGGCCTCCCCTGAGGAAGCCTTGCGTCGTCCTCCCCGCAAGGCTTGGCCCCTTGCGAGGGTCTTGAGCTTGGGTTGACGAAGATGGGCCGTACTGGGCCACTGCTCGAGCCACGCCGCAGGCCGCAGGCAGGCAAGTCTGGGGACCCTCGTTCCCAGAACGCTGACACAATGTGTTGTACAGCGGCTATGACAGACTACACAGTGCACAGGGTGAGGCTGACTTTGGTAACCCGAACACGCCGCCTGGACTAGTGTCAGGCGCAGGGTGTTCTCACTTCACTGTGAGGATCGGATGAATAGTATTTTGACCATCAAGTGTACCACAGTTGTACTACTACTAGTAGTAGTAGGAACATGAGTACTCCAGTATTGTATAGTGGAAATAGGTCTCCCGTGCTAGCATGCCTGTTCACTTCATCCTCCAGGTATCATCCATATTGTGAGCAGAACCAAATTCTCGTGCATGCGGAAGCGCGAAGATGGGCCTTTGATGAGGATAACCGTGTACTCCCTCCGTCTAGGTGAGCGCAACCTAGGTGGCTATAGATTGGACGAGAAAGAGCACCAGGACGAGCAAAACTTCCAACCACGACACTATTACAA
The DNA here is from genome assembly GCF_018294505.1 of Triticum aestivum. Lineage (NCBI taxonomy): Eukaryota > Viridiplantae > Streptophyta > Magnoliopsida > Poales > Poaceae > Triticum > Triticum aestivum. The sequence continues at coordinate 161,380,916 of NC_057807.1, forward strand.
ATGGAAGCAAAATCAGCAATTAATACATAGTTAAAAGGATGACATTTCAGCTCTCCAAGCAGGCCCAATCAACGCCCTGCCGCGATGCATGCAGTGGTTGTTATGGTGCATCAAGGACGGCATGCAGATCGTTCAACACTTGAGAAGAGGAAAAATGGAAAGGTAGAACGCGGCAGCAGAGGAAGAGAATGCTGGCTAATGAGGCTGGGAGGGGATCGAGCAGGAAGTTAATGCTCCATGCCTAAAGGTTTTGGGAAAACCTGATTTTCATAAGGTGACTTACTCAACTAAATGGAGGGAGTATTCCTTAACCAGAGAATGTTGTGTCTCCCACTCACGCGCCAATATCCATCTGAACCAGCTACGACACATTTTTTTATCTGTTTGCATAGGTCCCACCTATCAGGAAGGATGGGCATGTACACGAACAGGTAAGACTCCTCAGTCTACCTACATAGTCTTTTCGTTTAGTCTACCTAGCCGTCTAATCAACTGCCTGCACGCCCCTTCTCCCATTTACTTCTCCATTGGGAACCGATTTTCCTCGGCTTCTTCACCTCCCCTTTGTCTTCATTTGCATCCAAACCCCACTGCGTTCACATTGTTTTAACCTCTTCAAATAATCATCTACTACTTCAGTTAGACTAGCCATCTAATTCTAATTCTCCAAACCATAGCCCTCCGTTCCAGCGGTTCCAAATGGCGAAAGAGATCGAGATGCAGGTTTTTAGCGTCCAACATGTCCTCGTTGAAGGCTCGTTGAGCATAGTTGCCACCATCACCATCCACCCAAGGGTTGTTCGACGGTGGATCAACAATGTATCCAAATCCCTCGAAAAGGTAGAGATGAGGGTCATCGGTCTCGACGCAGAGTACACGGAGCGTGCCACTGGGAAGATCCAACGGGCCACCGTCCTTCAGTTGTGCCTCGAAGATGATGTTTTGGTGCACCACATCATACACACGCCCTCCATACCAAGTAGCTTCACGATTTCTTGTCTCAGGAGGACGTATACTTCTGTGGGGCAGCCATCGAAGGGGACAAACAGAAGCTGGAGCCGTACAACCTTGATTTGAAAAGCATCACTGACCTACATACCAGAATCAAAATTCCTGTAGAAGATTGTGATAAACAGACACCGTCCCTATTCGACGTAGAAAATTTTGTGCTCAGTACAAATCTTTAGAAGGGTGATGAGACGGTGGCATTAAGGTCTTCTGGATGGGAGAATTATCCCTTGACGTACGAGTGGACAAAATATGCTGCCCTCGATGCCCGTGTGAGTTTTGAGATGGCTGCAAGGTCCAAAGAGCTTGTTGCGAAGCCGTCTCCCACAGAAAATGAAAGGCTGCACCAGCAGGAGGGCATTATGGATGGATGAACTATTTCCTATCTTGTAAAAAAAATTATTCCCTCTCGGTGTATATTGATATAGATGGACTATTTCGATGGTGTGCATGTCTTTGGAACAAAGTAGTAGTGTGGGTCCTCTTGACTATAAGAAACTATTTATTCGCATATATAGCTTTCTATACTACTCCTTCCAGTGATCGGTATGCAATGCATGTGTCTGTAGACATGACAGCTTGTCCATGGAAGTTCAACTACGGCGACCATCATGTTTCATCCACTGCCACTCGTGATTCCCACGACGTCGTTCCAGCCCACGGCACCACGTCCGCCGACGTGCGCCTCACCCCTCTCGGCCGCACCGCCCCTCTGCCTTTGTGTGCATGACATGTGGGCCACCTAAAATGCGGAGAGCATCAAGTTTCTACCACAGCCACATGCGATTCCCACAACACCGCTCGAACCCATGACACCACACGTCCCCCGACCTACGGCTCACCCCTCTCGGCCCCACTGCCCCTCTGCCTTCGGGAGCATTACATGTGGACCAGTCACCTATCAAGTCCACATGTTATTGACTCAAAGGCAGGTGTAGTAAGGCGCTGAAGCTTAGTCCCAATGGCCCTGAGAGGGAAATGTAACTCCTGCGCCAGGCCTTGTGGTGCTACCGCCACTCGAACTTGTGACAAACTCGAGATTTGTTTCTTTACTATACATGCACGCAACGATTTAATGGACATTGTAATCTCAACATGTGATGGGGAGCTCTAAATTTGAATTTGAAACTTATAAAACGAAAATATTCAAAACAAATAAACTGGGAGAGAGGGAGTATATCGTAGGATGTGTCCCATACGAAATAAGTCCCATGGTTTGTCACCGCGAAGATGCGGTTAGAAAGGAGCACATCGTCTTCCTACTCGTACGGCAACAAATCGGCCGCAGACAGCATGGTCCGCCTTTGACCGCCATGTGCAAGGTTCATGTTGTCTTATTCAATCTCACTGTGGTTCCATCGTACCAATTCATGCGGTGGACCGTTGCATGGCTGATCCCAATGTTGGACAAAGGTTCTACAGGAACAGTGTCACCGTTGTAAATGTTGTGCAAATTGATGTTGGTACCCTCCCGTACATATGCAAGCCAATCTCCACTCGCACCGAGCCTAACCAGTGAAATAGTCGGCAGGGGGAGAATTAGGAAATGGACACAGAAGTAGTCTTTAGAATGCATTTACTACGTGATCAAACTCATCTTACCTGCTCATCGGAGGAAATCCGAGTGCTCCTCAACGTCGGCATCTCAAGGGGCGTCAACTTGCAACTACGGCCATGCCGCGCTGGAGAGACCCCCAAGGAAACATCCTCGTGCGTTCCACGGAACATCAAGATGCATTTGTATGAGTAGTTTATCTTGTGAGAGAAAAGTATGAACGAGGGAAGGCCTCTAGAGATTGAGATAGACATTACTACTACAGATGTGCTGGCCCGTGCGTTGCAATGGATCCAAAGTAGTAGAATAATACTTGTTCACGTGCTTTCAATATAAACACTCTAGTTTTGATATACATGTGTCAGTAGACATGATAGCTTGTCCATGGAAGTTGAACCACGGCGACCATCACGTTTCTTGTTTCTACCACTGCCACACCCACACGCGATTCCCACGACGCCGCTCCAACCCACGGCATGACGTCCCCCGACGTGGACATGGATCCTCTGACGTGGCTATCACTGCCTTGCTCTGCCTTTCCTTTGCTGACAGGTGGGACCCACGCTTGGGGGTCCCACATGTCAGTGACAGAATGGTAGGATTGTTCGCGTCAGGGGATCCTCATCCCCCCTACGTGCCCCTCATCCCTCTCGGCCCCACCGCTCCTATGCCTTTGTGTGCATGACATGCGGGCCAGCTGAACTGCGGCGACCATCAACTTTCTACCACAGACACACCCGATTGGACGCGGTTTGCCTGCTTCGCTGTTGTGCTCCGATCCGTACTCCCGCACCATCGAATTTTGATCCAGCGGCTGTGACACATTTCCTCCCGGGCATCAATCCTTAGCTGGAGTACTTCTATACTACAGGTAGTACCCGCCGGTGTGGCCATCTACGCCTTGTAACGCCCCGATGCCCAGCTGTGGCACCCACGCGACAGCCACGCCACCACCGGCCGGTTCATCTCGAACGAGTGAGTCGCGAACCACGCCACCACCATGAGAATGACATGTGGGCCAGCCACATTTAAGGTCCGCATGTCATTGACTCATAGGCGGGGCACTAGGCCTCTAAAGTTCGGTCACGTGGGCCCCGAGAGGGAAATGTAACTCCTGCGGCAGGCCTTGTGGTGCTCCCCAAAACCGGAATTTGTTTCTTACTACTACCAACTAATACTAGTAAGGTAGACGTGCATTGCACACATGAGATTCTGGTGGTTTGTGCATTTTGCTTCTACATGTGGAGTTTTCTATATTCTACATGTGGCAAAATCTGGTGGAATGTAGATCATATCCAACGGCAAGTAGTGCTCGGATTTGCCATCTTTGTACCGTCGGATTGGCTTCATCCAATGACCAACTTTCAAAGTTATTCACACACTATATAGGGGTATAGATATAGATATAGATGTTTGGTTTGCAGCCCAAGGTTGCCACGCCTAAGCTTAGGCGTGCCACAATATCTTAGGCATGTGTTTGGTTCATTGCTACACTTGTGGCTTGCCACACTTTTCTAGCTACATGGTCCACATGTCATAGACTCAACTTCTTGCCAAATCTTGCCACACTTGTGGTGCCCATTTTGTTAGCCACATTTTTTGTGGCAGACACAAGGGTTGTTTGGTTTTAGGCCTAGCAATGCCACACTTTATCATACAATGTTGCCAAACTTGCCTAAGATTAGGGGTTGTTTGGTTAGTAGGGCTGTTTGAATTGTGACTATCTTTGCCATATATTGACACATGATTTTTGCCACACTTGCCTTAGTTGAGTTGCTTTGTTAGCCACACTTTGGCTTGCCTAAGGGAATCTTGCCACAGTTTTGTGTCTATGACATGTGGGGCTCGCTGATCATAAAAAAATCTTTGCCTTAGGTGTGGCTAGAACCAAACACCTACCTAACTTGGTCAAACTTGCCTAAGGTTAGGTGTGGCAAGGTGTGGCTAGGAACCAAAAAACCACTATGATTGCCAAAGATTGCCACACGTAAGGTTAGGCAAGTTTGACTAACATAGGTGAGTGTTTGGTTCAAGCCACACCTTAGGAAAGCCACACTAAGGCCCCACATGACATACACACAAAAAATGTGGCAAGATTCCCTTAGGCTTGCCAACTTGGGGCTCTCATTTTGAATAACTAATAACTTTGCCTAAGATTTGTTGTGGCAAAGTTAGTCATGAATTAAGTTCAACCATGGAGTCTTCTAGATTATACAGGTGGCAGAATCTGGCGGCCAGTAGTGCTCGGATTTGCCATCTTTGTACCGTCGGATTGGCTTAATCCAACGACCAACTTTCAAAGTTTTTCACACACTATATAGGGGGTATAGATATAGATGTGCGGGTCCGTTGCAATGGACCCAAAGTATATCTATTTAGTGGAGTGCACTCTAAACACATTATCTATTTATTTTTCTCTAACCTTTCGTAGCCATGCAACCAAGCCACATAAGCTTCATGGGTGCCCCCCACATCATATTATTCATACTACGTTGACTGCGAAAAAAAGATAAATCACCCAAAACAAGATGTTCCCGTTTTTTGTTCCTACGATGTTGTGTCGTGCACGTACCTACTAGTTGGATAGTGGTAGTACTAGTAATATATTAGGAGTACAAACTTGGTACTAGTATGAGTAGTACTAGTACAGAATGCTCCTACTCTATCAACGAGCCCCATCTGACACCAAATTTCTTGGCTTCCGTGCTACAGCTAGATCTTCCCCTCGTTTCTGTTTTCCAACCCGGCGGCGGGCGGGGTGCGGTTTGCCAATAGTCGGTTCGCTCAACGGCGGTCCCACATGAAAGTGAAAATGCTAGGCAACACGCCTTCCCTAAGCTATGTGTCATGCCAGACGGGCCGTGGAGTACTCCCGATTCCCGGGCGTGTGGGGGTGCGACGCGAACGCGGCAGGCCTTTTCCTTTTACTAGCAATGTGCCCGTGCGTTGCGACGGATCCAAAGTACTAGTAGAATAGTAGTACTTGTTCACAAACTTGAAATAAATCACTCTTGTTTTGTTATACTCCTAATATATTACTCCCTCCATTCCTAAATATTTGTCTTTTTAGAGATTTCAAATGGACTATCATATACGGATTATATAGACATACTTTGAAGTGTAGATTCACTCATTTTACTCCATACTTATTGAAATCTATAGACACACAAATATTTAGGAACGGAGGGAGTACTTTTCACTCCAAATATATTTCTTAGGCTATTTTGATGAGGTGAGGGAGGGATGTGGTTGCTTTCAAGATAATAAGGGGTTTTCTGCAAATTGGAATAGAGAAGTGGGCTATTGTTGCAAAAATGCCACAACTTACCTCACAGCCATTAGATGCAGATCTAATGGTTAGAAACGATGGATGACAGACACACCACCATCACCAACTGAATCTATAGGAGTAGGAGTAGAGAAACATGGATAAATTGTTACATTTGGTTCCACTCCTTGGCACGATTGATAGATAGAAATAACGATTGGAAACGCTATGGAGGAGCTATTGCCGCCAGATAAGCATGGTACATAGTACTAGGTTGGCGCATCGTCGGTTTGGTCACTCGCGGTCCGACATGTTCTAGTGTTTCTAGCAAGATGCCCGCGCATTGCACGAAGTTGATGGAAAAGGTAAGCACAACTTATAAATTGACGGATGGAGTACTAGTTACGGTGATGCACATAATTAAGCAAAGGGATCGCACATGTCCGTATTGACTGGAACAAGAATGCAACAGCACAATAAGAATTAAGGCCACGATGATGTGATCGTAGTGGTGGTTACAGAAGGCAAGAAGAAAGATGGATCCATCAACGTACGACCTCCTCCTCCTCAACTTAGTGCGTCGGGCCACCGACCGGCGACTAAGGAGCGGCGGCTTTTGTGGCGAGGTCGAGGTGCTTCTCAGCAAAGGCATCCAAGGCTTCCAGACAGTTGAGGAAGACCAACGTCGTAGTGTCCTCACTGGCCTTGTAGATACCTATGTACACGATTTGCTCGTACACGTGGATGTGTAGGTCGACGAATTCTTGCAGGGCGAGGCGCCTCGTGGCGAGCGCGACCTCCAGGTGGACATTCTTCGTGGCGTCGGCGGGCAGTCGCAGGGCCACCAGTGCTTGAAAGAGGTTCCGACCATGGAGGCCGATTAGGGTGGCAGGCAATGAGGAGCCCGGCCGCGCGGGCTGGAGGAGTACGGCGATGTCGTCCGCGAGCTTCTTGAGGATGGTGAACTTGTTGTTGGTGGAAACGATCATGTGGTCCAACTGAGAGTCGTAGATGGCATCGATGGTGGCCATCCACCAGCCGGTCTCCAACACCGTCTAGAGACGATCCTCGGCGCCATGCCGCAGGCCGGCGTCGTGGACCATCTGGCACAGCCACTGGCCGCTCACACACATCGCCGCCATGGGTCTGGAGTGAGCTCTTTTGTGCTAACTGTAGGTGCTTAGGCAAATGCTTAGGTGCGTACGATGTGGTAGATGCATTGGAATGGAGGGGCGCCTTTATATGAGGGCAAACTGCATTGCATACACATCGGGCAACCTCTTTTCCTGGACCTCCTCCCATTACTTCCCTCATGCATTAATTGAAGGAGGATGCATTGGCCATTCAACATTTCGGGAACCGCCATTCCCTCCCTCGTCTGCATTAAAGCCGTATCGGGGATTGCGCCGCCCGCTGTCAATTCAAATACTCCCTCCGTCTAGGTGAGTAAGTCATCTTACGAAAACCAAATAGTAAACACATAGGCGCGGTGCATTAATTCTCACGTTGTTTCTTATTTTTTGACATAAATAAAGGAATCAACCAATAAGAGATGTGGGGCTTGTATGCTTTTAATGACTTGAGACTATCAAACATGACATGAAGTGGTCAGTTCGTTGCATGCAATGATATTAATAATGCTTAGTATCATATATTAGTATCATGTACTCCCTCCGTTCCTAAATAATTGTCTTTTTAGTGATTTCAACTGAACTACTACATACGGATGTATATAGACATATTTTAGAGTGTAGATTCACTCTTTTTGCTCCGAATGTAGTCACTTGTTGAAATCTCTAGAAAGACAAATAGTATTTAGGAACGGAGGGAGTAGTACTTTATTTATTGCCATGTATGACACATAGTAGCATAGCATTTATTATGATACGGTATCATGATATGATACTCAACTCTCTCTTTCTTCATTTAATTCTATGACACCTCATCAAAATTGCCTAGTTGGCATGCATGATACTAGCTATGATACTACCATTACAACCAGCCTTAGCAAATAAACATTAAGTTCTCTCATTTTCCTCTCCACCTTGGTCACCTAGACGGATGGAGTATACTGTACAATTTAAAAGTCGAGGGCGGGGCTTTTCCTGCATGGTAGGCGGGGCCAGTTCCTCCTAGTCGGTTCGACAGAGATGCGAGAAGATGAGGGAGTAGGCTACTGCAAACGTAGGGCTGTGTGATTTGACAGCGAGTTACTGCTGGATAGGTGGGTCCCCGTGATTTGACTTGCCATTATCATTTTAACTGCAGCGCTACGACCGGCGTGAGTCTCCCGATTCCTGACCACCTCCATACAGGTGCCTCTCCCAATGCTCCACCATGTAGTAGAGGCTGGCTCTTGCATGAGAGCCCACTTCTCCACTTTTTCCTTGCCTCTTTCCTCCACATGTAAAGCGGGCTTATAGCCCAGTATTGTAGTACTTACTTGCTCCTACAGGTGCTAAGCTTGCCACATAGGCATAAAGTCTGATGTGTCAAGTTTGGTGACCCAAGGAAGAAATGGTGCTAAGCACGTTTGCCTAGGTGAAAAGACAATTTTGAGTCTATAGCTAATTAAATGAAGCAAACTTAGCAACAAAAAACTAATAAGCACACCATTTCATTGGAAGAGGTCACTCCTTGGCAAATGCAATAAATACTACTCCCTCTGTCCCATAATATAAGAACGTTTTTGGCACTACACTAGTGTCAAAAACATTATTATATTATGGGACGGAGGGAGTACGAAGAAAGAGATAGAGAAAAGTAAAAAAATACACTTATAGCCAACCTTATAGCTAACCTTATTGTAGTATGAGTGACTAAGTGATGACATGCCAACATCAGATAGCCTAACGCACCGTGTTAAATCTCCAAGGGAGCGACCGCGCGAGCGACGCGACGGTCGTTGTAGGCGCGACCATGATACGGGCTGCTGGCAGCCCTTGGATTTGAGATCGAACGGTCGCATGCTAAGTTGCTGAAAATTTGCAGAATAACCCTCCAGGATAGGATATTCACCCATACGTCTAGAATCACGCCATGCAACCGTTCGTTCTCAGATCCAAGGGCTCTCGGAAGCCCGTATCATGGGAGAATGGAAAGCCACTACCCTGCCATTCGCACGCTGGCAGTTAACTCCTACTCGTCCCCGCACGTCCTTTAATATTACGGCGGTTCGCTCCTAGTCGTCCCGTCCTTTCACATTATGGCAGTTCCACTAATCCTACCCCTCCTCCCAAATCCATGGCGTCCCAAATCTCCATGATTGGCGGTGAGTACAAGGTTAGAACCATCACCGGCGATGAGTTCGACGTCATCTACACCCGTTCTTCCGCGACAGTGAAAGGATGCCTTTCTCGCTTCAGACGCATGTTCAAAAACTCAGATGATGAGTGGGTCGCTGGGCTAGATGTTGAGTACACCACAGTCCTGGACGAGAGAAGGATCTAAAGGAGGAAGAGAGGAAGAAGCCCGCCGTGATCCAGGTTTGCGTGCATGACTTATGCTTGGTCTACCACATATGCCATGCCGATGTTGAATGCCTGGATTTTAAGAACTTCCTCAAGAGCAACCTAGTCAAATTCGTTACTGTAGACTTTACGAACGACAAAAAAGTCCTGGGTCGGATAGGCCTCGTTGTAGGCAACCCCTTCGACCTCCAGAAGAATCGGCTGCTGCCCTCCGGTGGCCAGCCTTCAATGGTGGCCCCGGTAGGAGCCATGGTTCATCCTTCGTACAGTAAACTGGAGAAACCTCATTACACGTTTCATCATCATGCATGGCAGCGGAATGTACTAGATATAGACCACATCCACTACGCTGCAATGGATGGCTACCTTTGTTTCAATATCTACAAGGGTTGGATGAAGAGCAAGAGCCAAGTGTGCGGTTCAAGCAAAGAAGTATCGGCCAAGAGGAAGAGGGACAAGGACGAAGTCGAGGACGTGGACGAGGACTCCGAGTGAGTAAGGTGTCAGTGTCGTTGCTCATGGTGGTTCTAATGCAGTGTCTACCGGATTAGTTGCATAGTTTAATTTCAGGTGTGCTTAGTTTAATTTGAGGGTGTGTTGTGCTGAGCCCCCAGCAGAACTATGTTATGTTTCTTCTCGTTACTTTAACTCTTCAGTATGTACATACTACTAGTATTTCTTTAATAGAATTTAGCACCCCATTTAAGCACGTACTAGCTTTTTTAATAGTACTATATGCATAATTTGGCGACGAGCGCTCTCTATATGTACCACCTTTTTTTAATTTCATGTTTTGTTCCATGGCGCAATCCATCGAAACTACTACTACTATAATGTACAAAAGTGGAGTATATACATTTTTTTAAAGGCTAGAAGGCAGGGCAGTCTATCTTGGTCGGTTTCACGAGAGGCGAGGGCCTTTGTGATTTGACGTCTCATTACTGCTGTCAAATCACATAGTACTGCGCCACCCGCTGCACGCCAGGCTGAACAAGCCTCCTCGCCTCCATCAAACCCCTCCGTTAAACCCGCATGCAAACCAAGAATCCTACTCCGGCCACACGTTCGTTCATGAGCGGGCCAGAATTAAACGCAACACTGGCCGAGCTCCTCCCGTCCGCCCTCAGTTTAAATGAGGCCAGACGTCGGCCAAGCTCCTACCGTCCGCCCTCTATTTACATGAGGACAGGCAGACAACAGGAAAGAATCGCACCCCTCTGCCGCTCCCCCATCTCCTCCTTCACCATTTTCTCCACTCTTCTGATGGCTTCCGAGGAGCCCTTCTCCGGCATATTACCCGGCTAGGTGGCCTGCCGAGCCCTCCAGATACGGGCGAGGCCGCTCGGTGCTTCACCAACCTCGCTTGGCCCGATGGAGCCAGTTGCCCCCCAAGCAGACGCGTGGTTCAGCAACTCGCCGCTCCAGTTCAGCTCGATGAGGAGTGGCGAGTTGCTAGACGACGGCACGGCGGCGAGCACGCCGGTACGGGCGTCATCGCTGCCGCATCGTACCGCGCCACCAGTGTCTGCGGTGGTCGCGCCTCCCATGTCTGTGGGTGAGCCTCCCTTGTCTGCGGCAGCGCCATGCAGGCAGAGACAGAAGATGGGTGCGTGGAGAGCGACGAGTCGGTGGCCAGCTTCTCTGTGTCCGCCGCCATCATCGAGGAGACGTAGAACACGAGAGGCTGCCACCACTTGGGACCCATGAAGGCCACCGTCGAGGCGATGACTGCGCATTCAGGTGGTTTCTTTGCTGCTTCGTCTCTTTCGAGGACCTTCATCGACCCCGCAAGTGTCTGACGGACATGAGGAAGACAAAGGGATCCGCCGGCGGCCATTTAGATTATGTACTCCCTCTCCAGCTGGCGGGAAATATTTGTTCTAAGAATGGATGAATTGTATGTATCTATAACTAAAATAAGTCTAGATACATCCATTTCCAGGACATGTATTTCCGGACGGAGGGAGTATTAATTATACCAAGAGAGCCGGATTGGCACCACTTAGCTCATGTAAATGTAATGAAATCCATCATGTTTATATGAAGATCCGGCTTTTTTATACAAAATCCTTCATGCTTATATGAAATCAGTCCGTGTTTGCACGAATTTCATCTGGTTGGTTAGAGTTGTGAAAATGTATGCCGCTGGCGTTTGATGTCGTCCTCCACGGAAGGAAGCGGGAGGAAATTTGCCGGCTGCCGTTGGAGATGCTCTTATGATAGAAATAATAGAGTGACATCCAATCCATTTGAGTTAATTGCCTATATGATTGTCCCTCTATAAAAAGTTAATTGCATGTACAGTGTACACGTGACTTGCAGGGTGGCTACAGCTTCGTACAGAAAGTTAAAAAGAAACAAGTCCATCCTTAATCTTGTATTCTAAGTACTCTATGGGTTCCACTGTTAGTACAGTAGTGAAAGAAGTATATATTAAGTAAGTAATATATAATATAAAAATCTAAAGTTAAAAGACAGAATTCGAACTCATGTCATCGCGTTGCGAGCATCCGGCGCTAACCAGTCCAGCACATTTTTGTTGTAGACCATGCTGGAGATATATCTCCATGTCTACTCTTCCATTCGTTCCTAAATATTTGTCTTTTTCAGATTTCAAATGGACTACCACATACGGATGTGTATGTAGACATATTTTAGAGTGTGGATTCACTCATTTTGCTCCGTATGTCTTTTTAGGAAGGGGTCAGATTTCTCCTTGATTTATTTATGAGGTATCCAGATGGCACTGCACCGCCAAGAAAAGAGGGTAACATCAAAATTATGGACTACTTTTTTGAGTATGTTGGTAAGGTCCGGTCATAGTCACTTGTTGAAATCTTTAAAAAGACAAATACTCCCTCCGTCCGAAAATACTTGTCATCAAAATGGATCAAAGGAAATGTATCTAGACGTATTTTAGTTTTAGATACATCTCTTTTTATCCATTTTGATGACAAGTATTTTCGGACGGAGGGAGTATTTAGGAACGGAGGGAGTAGAAAACAGAGTTGGTGATGATGGTGTGCGTGCCATCCTGCAATATAGGCCGTCGGATTTATATCTAACGGATAGGAAAGAAACTATGGCAATTTTGCAAAAATATACCCACATGCCTCTCCACGTTCGCAAATAAGGCCTTCCCTCGTTCAGCCTTTCAAGATAAACTACTCATACAAATGCATCTTGATGTTCCGTGCAACGCACGGGCAGCTAGCTAGTTTCTTTTAAAATAGTTGCTGGCGATAATTGGGTTGAAGTGATATATTTTATGTCTGCCCCGAATGATTTCAGATTCACTAGTAGTAACAAAGAAAAGGTTGCCTTGTTAATTAACAGAAAACAGGGTGAAAACTATCACATGAGGCCGGTAAAAACAAGGCACACTGGGTTCAGCGTCATCGTCACTACAGTTGTGCGCGCGCGAGAAGTCTACATATCGAGGGGGCTACTGAGCGAGGCACGGAGACACAATGTTTGAGAGAGAAACCAATTGCCAGATTATGATCAGATTGAGTTGTCACCCTTCTGCTATCATTGTTGGGGTGGGGGAGGGGAGGGAGAGAAAGACGTATCAAGAGTGTGCGCGGTAGGCACAGAGGCACAACTAGCGAGTGTGTGTGTATGTGTGTGTGTTTGAAAGAGGAGTAGATAGATTACTATCAAGATCGAGGTGCCACCCTACTCCTTCGGTGTCGGTAGTGTGTGTGTGTGTATGTTTGAGAGAGAAGCTAGTCGATAGATTAGTATCAAGATTGAGGTGTCACTCTGCTCCTTCGGTGTTGGGAAGTGTGGGTGTGTGGGTGTGGGGGGGGCAGTGACACTCATATATCTCTACTCTTATAAAAAACAGAGTTGGTGATGATGGTGTTCCTGCCATCCTGCAATATAGGCCATCCGATTTATATCCGACGGATAGGAAGGAAACTATGGCAATTTTGCAAAAAGATACCCACACCCCTCTCCGCATTTGAAAATAAGGCATTCGCTCGCTCATTCTTTTCTCCCACAAGATAAACTACTCATACAAATGCATCTTGATGTTCCGTGCAACGCATGGGCATCTTGCTAGTAGGGAGAAGGAGTTTGTGTGACACATATCTAGCTATATTAAGGGATAGGTAGATAGCATGTGTGCAAGGCATACTTAAAGCATCATGAAGATAAACAAACGGTGTGCATGCAAGTGCCGGAAAAAATGAAGCAAGAAACAATGTGTGTGTGTGTGTGTGAGAGAGAGAGAGAGAAATCTCAAAACAAAAGGTGCTATGTTGGAATCCCATTGTATGTATTCATATGGTTCCGAAACTCGAGTTAACCTTAGGAATATGTGTGAGAGACATTATTATACTTTGAGACAGTGGGTGGGCGGAATTAAAGGGTGGGCGTGTTAGACAGAGAGAGCGTGTGTGTTTCTGTGTGAGAGACTTGTAGGACGGGGTAGAAAGACGAATTTAACCTTGACGGAGGGAGAAATACATGAAGTGTGCGTGTGTGATTCCGATGCCCACGGGGAAATGAGATATGTATGCGTGTGAGAGAGATTGCACAATTCATTCACGTATCACTATCTAGCGATCGTGGACGTGCATCGCTTGAACATAAATCAATATCTACTTTGTATCGTGGCCAAAGGTACAATATCGATTCAACGCTATAAAGATTGGACACTCACATATCACATTTTTTTCTATTTAAATAAACCTTTTCAGTTGTGCATGCAAAAGTTACAGTGATGTTTCTTCAAACAACCAATGTAGCTATCATGTACATGCACCATTGTTACTCTTGCATTCAAATTCATTAGTCTTGGATAATTTAAGTTTCTATTTTGAAGTAATATATGTAATATTCATATATGAATTCAACGGGTACGCAATTTATGAAATGGAGGCTATGTAATCATATGAGGTAACACTTTTAAGTAGCGGACTACAATATCCATTTCTTTTTGTGTGCCTCTACACTAACACGTCAATGCATAATACAACAACAACAACAACAAAGCCTTTAGTCCCAAACAAGTTGGGGTAGGCTAGAGGTGAAACCCATAAGATCTCGCAACCAACTCATGGCTCTGGCACATGGATAGCAAGCTTCCACGCACCCCTGTCCATAGCTAGCTCTTTGTCGATACTCCAATCCTTCAGGTCTCTCTTAACGGACTCCTCCCATGTCAAAATCGGTCGACCCTGCCCTCTCTTGACATTCTCCGCACGCCTTAGCCGTCCGCTATGCACTGGAGCTTCTGGAGGCCTGCGCTGAATATGCCAAAACCATCTCAAACGATGTTGGACAAGCTTCTCCTCAATTGGTGCTACCCCAACTCTATCTCGTATATCATCATTCCGGACTGGATCCTTCCTCGTGTGGCCACACATCCATCTCAACATACGCATCTCCGCCACACCTAACTGTTGAACATGTCGCCTTTTAGTCGGCCAACACTCCGTGCCATACAACATTGCGGGTCGAACCGTCGTCCTGTAGAACTTGCCTTTTAGCTTTTGTGGCACTCTCTTGTCACAGAGAATGCCAGAAGCTTGGCGCCACTTCATCCATCCGGCTTTGATTCGATGGTTCACATCTTCATCAATACCCCCATCCTCCTGCAACATTGACCCCAAATACCAAAAGGTGTCCTTTCGAGGTACCACCTGGCCATCAAGGCTAACCTCCTCCTCCTCACAGCTAGTAGTACTGAAACCGCACATCATGTACTCGGTTTTAGTTCTACTAAGCCTAAACCCTTTCGATTCCAAAGTTTGTCTCCATAACTCTAACTTCCTATTTACCCCCGTCCGACTATCGTAAACTAGCACCACATCATCCGCAAAGAGCATACACCATGGGATATCTCCTTGTATACCCCTTGTGACCTCATCCATCACCAAAGCAAAAAGATAAGGGCTCAAAGCTGACCCCTGATGCAGTCCTATCTTAATCGGGAAGTCATCGGTGTCGACATCACTTGTTCGAACACTTGTCACAACATTATTGTACATGTCCTTGATGAGGGTAATGTACTTTGCTGGGACTTTGTGTTTCTTCAAGGCCCACCACATGACATTCCGCGGTATCTTATCATAGGCCTTCTCCAAGTCAATGAACACCATATGCAAGTCCTTCTTATGCTCCCTATATCTCTCCATAAGTTGTCGTACCAAGAAAATGGCTTCCATGGTCGACCTCCCAGGCATGAAACCAAACTGATTTTTGGTCACGCTTGTCATTCTTCTTAAGCGGTGCTCAATGACTCTCTCCCATAGCTTCATTGTATGGCTCATCGGCTTAATTCCACGGTAATTAGTACAACTCTGAACATCCCCCTTGTTCTTGAAGATTGGTACTAATATACTCCGTCTACATTCTTCTGGCATCTTGTCTGCCCGAAAAATGAGGTTGAAAAGCTTGGTTAGCCATACTATCGCTATGTCCCCGAGACCTTTCCACACCTCAATGGGGATACAATCAGGGCCCATCGCCTTGCCTCCTTTCATCCTTTTTAAAGCCTCCTTCACCTCAGACTCCTGGATGCGCCGCACAAAATGCATGCTGGTCTCATCAAAGGAGTCATTCAGTTCAATGGTAGAACTCTCATTCTCCCCATTGAACAGCTTGTCGAAGTACTCCCGCCATCTATGCTTAATCTCTTCGTCCTTCACCAAGAGTTGGCCTGCTCCGTCCTTGATGCATTTGACTTGGCCAATATCCCTTGTCTTCCTCTCCCGGATCTTAGCCATCTTATAGATGTCCCTTTCACCTTCCTTCGTGCCTAACCGTTGGTAGAGGTCCTCATATGCCCGACCCCTTGCTTCACCAACAGCTTGCTTTGCGGCCTTCTTCGCCATCTTGTACTTCTCTATGTTGTCTGCACTCCTATCCAGGTATAGGCGTCTGAAGCAATCTTTCTTCTCTTTAAGCGCCTTCTGGACATCATCATTCCACCACCAGGTATCCTTATCTTCGCTTCTCCTTCCCCTGGACACTCCAAACTCCTCCGAGGCCACCTTACGAATGCAGGTCGCCATCTTCATCCACACATTGTCCGCATCCCCTCCTTCCTCCCAAGGGCCCTCCTTAAATACCCTCTCCTTGAACACCTGAGCTACCTCCCCCTTGAGCTTCCACCACTTCGTTCTAGCGACCTTGGCACGCTTATCCCGCTAGACACGAATCCGAAAGCAGAAGTCAGCAACCACCAGCTTATGCTGGGGTACAACACTCTCCCCAGGTATCACCTTATAGTCTAGGCACGCACGCCTATCTTCTCTTCTCGAGAGGATGAAATCAATCTGGCTAGAGTGTTGGCCACTACTAAAAGTCACCAGATGTGATTCTCTCTTTCTAAAGAGGGTGTTAGCTACAATCATGTTGTAGGCTAGAGCAAAGCTTAAGACATCTTCTCCTTCTTGATTCCTGATGCCATAGCCAAAGCCCCCATGCGCCCCTTCAAAACCTGTGTTAGATGTACCCACGTGGCCATTGAGGTCTCCTCCTATGAAGAGCTTCTCACCAATCGGTACACTCCTAACCATGTCTTCCAAGCCTTCCCAGAACTCCCTCTTGGTGTTCTCATTGTGGCCTACTTGCGGGCATATGCGCTGATAACATTGAGAACCAAGTCCTCAGCTACCAGCTTGACCAGGATAATCCGGTCCCCACGTCTCCTGACGTCTACCACTCCATACTTGAGGCTCTTGTTGATCAAGATGCCTACGCCATTTCTGTTTGCAGCCGTCCCCGTGTACCACAGCTTGAAGCCGGTATCCTCCACCTCCTTCGCCTTCTGTCCTCTCCATTTGGTTTCTTGGACGCAAAGGATATCAACACCTCTCCTCACTGCTGCATCAACTAGCTCCTGAAGCTTCCCTGTCAGAGACCCTACGTTCCAGCTACCTAAGCAAATCCTTACCCTTCGCACTCGTCGAGTCAAATGCGAAGACCCTTGCTCATTTTCCACTACATCCGGGCGCCGATGTAGCGCGCCACTAAGGATGCGACGACCCGATCCTCGCTCACTTGCCACCGTATCCGGATCAAGATACGGCGCGCCACTTGGGGGGTGACGGCCCGGCCCTTGCCCATTTTCCACCACACCCGGGTTCCGATGTGGCGCGTCGCTGAGAGGGTTACGCCCCAACGAAAATCTTTTGGGTTTCATCTCCATAAGAGTGGCTGAGTTTTTACGTTGGCTCGCCAAGCCTATCACAACCCTCCTCCTTTACCCGGGCTTGGGACCGGCTATGTTGAGACAACATAGGCGGAGTTACGTCAATGCATAATGTTTAAAGTAAATAACCAATGGTACTAAATTATCTATTTACACAGGAAATACATAGGCTGAGCGTTTGATCCCGTTTTTTGTGAACGCACCACTACACCCGTACGATTGGCCGCGCCCGTGTGAACGTCCAAGTTATCGGCGCATCATCCCGAGTTATTGTCTTTTTTCTGGGGTGGACTTCACACCAGTTATTAATTGCTGACGTGTGTCCCGTGTACACAGTCTAGCATGACCTTCCCGCTAGCACGGTCCAAAATTAGTTGAAACTGGATACGAACGATCCCGCGGGCGGCAAAATCTCCCGTTTTAAAATTTCACCACCTTAGTCTTTAGCATGCGAAATTCCCCTTTTGTCCTTAGTGCACGGAGACCAACAGTTACAATACCGCCCTCATCTACATAATAGGTCGGGGCTGCTTTGGTAACTTCTGGTTCCCCCCACTACACGGCACCCCCATTTTTTTGACCTGGTACTGTAGGGTAAAGCACCCCACAGCTCTTTCAAATTTTATTAACTATACAAAGATACAAGTTATGTACATCAAAAGAAAAAGGAAAAGGTCTAAAGCTACAAGAATACAATGCTCACCTCAAGGTGGCAAAAAAGCAATCCATCTAAGAAGGTCATACTTATACTTAGCTTTAATCCTATGGGCAAGCAGAGAAATGTCATGAATAAAACATGTTCTCCACCTTCTGAAGGAAGGTTTAATGTTCCTGAAGACTTTATCATTCCTCACAGTCCAGATATTCCAACAAGCAAGAAAGACCACTTCAGCAAAGAAAGGTTGTTGAAAGTCCCTTCTTGCAGCATAGGCAATGGCAGCCATGTTATCACCATGTGGCCAGCACACTTGCAGATAATTCCAAACCCTGCAGCTGAAGTTACATGAGAAGAATAGGTGATCCCTGTCCTCTTTAGTCTGAGTGGGGCACAACACACAATTATTACAATCAGAGATATTCCAATGCCTTCTCTCCAGCATATCTTGTGTATTGAGCCGATCCATGATTAGCATCCAGGCAAAAAATTTGATTCTCATAGTACAACAGCTAGACCAGATCCATGACAGCAAAGGGTTGGGGTTAATATGCATATGCAGGAAGGAGTAGTATTTTTTAGCTGTATAAGGCTTGCCATCTTCTCTCCACATCCAAACATCAGACTTAGTAATGTCAAGAGAGAAATCGGACATTAGAAGCTGCAAAGACATCAACTTAGAATGGGCCCTTTCAGAGAGAGGAATGTGAAATAGAGTAGTGATATCCTGAGTTGCAAAAACCTCCTTGACAAAAAGAAGCGGATCCTTAACATAAGAGAACAATCTTTGAAACACCTGATCCAAAGGACCAGCAGAAGGGTTGAGGTTCCAATCATCACCCCAAAGCAGAGCAGAATCCCCATTCAAGACCTGCACTTTTGAAACCATTCTGAACTTATCCATCAACTTGCATAAATCTCTCCACCAGAAGGAGCCACATAAGACAGTAGCATGAGGAACCCTGTCATGGTAATAAGTGTCCCAAACCAGGCACCCCCATTTCCTCTCCCCCTCTCGCAAAAACGACTAACTCCACAGCACCAGAGCATCTTACATCACGCCGTTCGTACTTCATCGGCCTTTCTCCCCTCCCCTCTCAAAACCCTAGACTGCTTATCCACCGGCGTACCATAGCCCATTCACTGCCAGCGGCGTCCACCTTGCCGGATCTGCTTCTACGGCCGCATCTACCCCTCCCACCTCCCCTAGAAACAAGTAGAGTGCTCATCCACCGTTGTACCACAGCCCATTCAGTACCGGCCTTGTCCATGGCGCTGGATCTGCTTCATCGGTACTCTCGTCCACCGCCGCGCATCTACAGCGGCTCATTCGTACTCCCCACCGGAGACGCTTCGTCCCCACACCCCGGAGCCGCCCACCAACGCTCCCGTCGATGGCTTTTGATCCTCTTCGCCGACACCTTCCTCAACCCTACTGGAGCCGCTTCGCCGACACCATTGTCAACCCTACCGGAGTAGCTTCGCCTATACCATTCTCAACCCTACTGGGGCCGCTTTGCCAACTCACAAGTACACGGCCTCAGATCTGCTTCCTCACACCCTCATCCAACCTACCAGAGAAGCTTCTGACGCCCCGTCCATGGCCGCAGATCCACATCGTCGAGACCATCCTTAACCCAACCACCGGAGTAGCTTCACCTACGCCCTCGTCCACGGCCACAGATCCGCTTCGCCCACACCGTAGTCCACCCTACCTGAGCCGCTCCACAAACACCCTACTCGACGGTTCTAGATCTCCTTACCAGACCACGACAGCCAGTGCAGCATCATCACCCTTGATGTTTCTAACCTGATTCCCACCATCTGCAGAGATGCCAAGCACCCGTCACGGCCTAGGTACTAGTCACCTTTAAAACCGTCCAGCATCACCTACCCGATGTACTTCAAATATACTAACAGGTCGCTGTTACCTGTTATGCAGCTGGTAAAAACTACAAGGACGATGTTTCTTCTGGATCTAACAGCTTGGCCAACCAAGATCCTGGACTGAGGCATTGCTATGATCTTGTAAGTGTGTGTGTCTCTCTCTCTCTTGTATTGTTCTGTGCCTGCTAGCGTGCTTTGCTAGGATTTTCGACCAGTAATCCCTTTGTGCAGACAATGATTTCTACTACTGGCTGCTAAATTAGATATGTAGATGTCATACATGATACTACCTCGTACCTCCGTTCCTAAATATAAGTCTTTCTAGAGATTCCACTATAGGCTACATACGGAGCAAAATGAGTGAATCTACACTCGAAAACGCATCTATATACATCTGTATGTGGTCCATACTGGAATCTCTACAAAGACATATATTTAGGAACAGAGGCAGTACATTACACAAAATCGTAGGTGTAATGTAGGAATTCCAGTGCACTACATTAGGCTCCCTTAGAGTGCCTGCTAGTCCAGCACATAGAGTCATGGCTAGTTTATGCTATGCACACAATCGTTAATTGGTGGTTTAAATATGCGCAAGGGATATGCAATGTAGTATCATGTAGAGATGTCTGACATTAGCCGTGTCAACTTGCAGATAGGGTTACACAATGAAAAAGTACAAGATGTATGTGGCAATTTCATGGAACATCGCAAAAAAAGGAGAGGCAGCGGTGAGCCTATACAGTGTGCTATGGTACGTCACTCCTCCATTGCAATCATCGTGACATGTTATTTGTATGTCAGTTCTATTGGCCAATTTTCTTAGGGACAGTTACTACGAGTTATCCTAAGAAAATAAGCACCTGTGAATATAAGCTCCATGTATTAAGCCAACCAGTTCTTTTCATTGCGTTTTTAGCTTATCTTTGGTATGATCAGCGAAAAGTCTAGATTGCATTATATTTTTTCATTTTGCTGCCCATATGAAAATTAATTTGACTTGCAAACTTCACAAATTGAACCCAGTGCAGTAATTAGTATGATAGGAAAACAGACCATCACTATTTGCTCAAAATGCAAATACAAAGATACCATCTACTTGGCGCAATCTACTTTGGTCAATGTTTTCCATAGAGATCCCATTGCCTAATTTAATCGTAGAACGCATGACCCACATTTAAATGAAGAACAATTATTTATTGAAATTCGATGGTCCAAGTGGCTGGTTATTATCATATAGCAGCACCACATGAAAGCATCATATAGCAGCAGCAGCAGCTCATAGCAACTCATCATACAGCAGCAGCAGTGTGCAATTCATCATATACCAGCAGCAGCTCATAGCAATTCATCATATAGCAGCAGCAGGAGCAACTCATAGCAACTCATCATATAGCAGCAGCAGGAGCAGCTCATAGCAATTCATCATATAGTAGCAGCAGGAGCGGCTCATAGCAATTCATCATATAGCACCAGCAGGAGCAGCTTATAGCAACTCATCATATAGTAGCAACAGCAGCTCATAGCAATTCATCATATAGCAGCAGCAGCTCATAGCAATTTATCGTATAGCAGGAGCAGCTCATAGGAATTCATCATATAGCAGCAGCAGGAGCAGCTCATAGCAATGCATCATATAGCAGCAGCACAAGCAGCTCATAGCAATTCATCATATAGTGGATCAGAATGAAAATTTGGCAAAAATCAGAGGAGATCCTCACCTTGTTGGATGAGCTTATCCTTCAACAGCACCTCAAGGACATGGCCTGGGAGGAGGGGAGGGGGAATAAGGTGCCCTCTGCCGTAGTGTGGCATCAGCCGTAGTTGTGCAGCGCCCGCCGGAGTAGTGCGTTGGACGAACCACAGTGGAGCAGCTGCTGGAGACCATGAGAATGACGGGTGGCACCAGAGGGAGGAGCAGCCAGGGAGATTTGCCCCTACCCGCCGGCCATGTAGCCTAGCTGGACAAAGCACACTTGCAGATAATTCCAAACCCTGCAGCTGAAGTTACATGAGAAGAATAGGTGATCCCTGTCCTCTTTAGTCTGAGTGGGGCACAACACACAATGATTACAATCAGAGATATTCCAATGCCTTCTCTCCAGCATATCTTGTGTATTGAGCCGATCCATGATTAGCATCCAGGCAAAAAATTTGATTCTCATAGTACAACAGCTAGACCAGATCCATGACAGCAAAGGGTTGGGGTTAATATGCATATGCAGGAAGGAGTAGTATTTTTTAGCTGTATAAGGCTTGCCATCTTCTCTCCACATCCAAACATCAGACTTAGTAATGTCAAGAGAGAAATCGGACATTAGAAGCTGCAAAGACATCAACTCAGAATGGGCCCTTTCAGAGAGAGGAATGTGAAATAGAGTAGTGATATCCTGAGTTGCAAAAACCTCCTTGACAAAAAGAAGCGGATCCTTAACATAAGAGAACAATCTTTGAAACACCTGATCCAAAGGACCAGCAGAAGGGTTGAGGTTCCAATCATCACCCCAAAGCAGAGCAGAATCCCCATTCAAGACCTGCACTTTTGAAACCATTCTGAACTTATCCATCAACTTGCATAAATCTCTCCACCAGAAGGAGCCACATAAGACAGTAGCATGAGGAACCCTGTCATGGTAATAAGTGTCCCAAACCAGGCACCCCCATTTCCTCTCCCCCTCTCGCAAAAACGACTAACTCCACAGCACCAGAGCATCTTACATCACGCCGTTCGTACTTCATCGGCCTTTCTCCCCTCCCCTCTCAAAACCCTAGACTGCTTATCCACCGGCGTACCATAGCCCATTCACTGCCAGCGGCGTCCACCTTGCCGGATCTGCTTCTACGGCCGCATCTACCCCTCCCACCTCCCCTAGAAACAAGTAGAGTGCTCATCCACCACTGTACCACAGCCCATTCAGTACCGGCCTTGTCCATGGCGCTGGATCTGCTTCATCGGTACTCTCGTCCACCGCCGCGCATCTACAGCGGCTCATTCGTACTCCCCACCGGAGACGCTTTGTCCCCACACCCCGGAGCCGCCCACCAACACTCCCGTCGATGGCTTTTGATCCTCTTCGCCGACACCTTCCTCAACCCTACTGGATCCGCTTCGCCGACACCATTGTCAACCCTACCGGAGTAGCTTCGCCTATACCATTCTCAACCCTACTGGGGCCGCTTTGCCAACTCACAAGTACACGGCCTCAGATCTGCTTCCTCACACCCTCATCCAACCTACCAGAGAAGCTTCTGACGCCCCGTCCATGGCCGCAGATCCACATCGTTGACACCATCCTTAACCCAACCACCGGAGCAGCTTCACCTACGCCCTCGTCCACGGCCACAGATCCGCTTCGCCCACACCGTAGTCCACCCTACCTGAGCCGCTCCACAAACACCCTACTCAACGGTTCTAGATCTCCTTACCAGACCCCGACAGCCAGCGCAGCGTCATCACCCTTGATGTTTCTAACCTGATTCCCACCATCTGCAGAGATGCGAAGCACCCGTCACGGCCTAGGTACTAGTCACCTTTAAAACCGTCCAGCATCACCTACCCGATGTACTTCAAATATACTAACAGGTCGCTGTTACCTGTTATGCAGCTGGTAAAAACTACAAGGACGATGTTTCTTCTGGATCTAACAGCTTGGCCAACCAAGATCCTGGACTGAGGCATTGCTATGATCTTGTAAGTGTGTGTGTCTCTCTCTCTCTTGTATTGTTCTGTGCCTGCTAGCGTGCTTTGCTAGGATTTTCGACCAGTAATCCCTTTGTGCAGACAATGATTTCTACTACTGGCTGCTAAATTAGATATGTAGATGTCATACATGATACTACCTCGTACCTCCGTTCCTAAATATAAGTCTTTCTAGAGATTCCACTATAGGCTACATACGGAGCAAAATGAGTGAATCTACACTCGAAAACGCATCTATATACATCTGTATGTGGTCCATACTGGAATCTCTACAAAGACATATATTTAGGAACAGAGGCAGTACATTACACAAAATCGTAGGTGTAATGTAGGAATTCCAGTGCACTACATTAGGCTCCCTTAGAGTGCCTGCTAGTCCAGCACATAGAGTCATGGCTAGTTTATGCTATGCACACAATCGTTAATTGGTGGTTTAAATATGCGCAAGGGATATGCAATGTAGTATCATGTAGAGATGTCTGACATTAGCCGTGTCAACTTGCAGATAGGGTTACACAATGAAAAAGTACAAGATGTATGTGGCAATTTCATGGAACATCGCAAAAAAAGGAGAGGCAGCGGTGAGCCTATACAGTGTGCTATGGTACGTCACTCCTCCATTGCAATCATCGTGACATGTTATTTGTATGTCAGTTCTATTGGCCAATTTTCTTAGGGACAGTTACTACGAGTTATCCTAAGAAAATAAGCACCTGTGAATATAAGCTCCATGTATTAAGCCAACCAGTTCTTTTCATTGCGTTTTTAGCTTATCTTTGGTATGATCAGCGAAAAGTCTAGATTGCATTATATTTTTTCATTTTGCTGCCCATATGAAAATTAATTTGACTTGCAAACTTCACAAATTGAACCCAGTGCAGTAATTAGTATGATAGGAAAACAGACCATCACTATTTGCTCAAAATGCAAATACAAAGATACCATCTACTTGGCGCAATCTACTTTGGTCAATGTTTTCCATAGAGATCCCATTGCCTAATTTAATCGTAGAACGCATGACCCACATTTAAATGAAGAACAATTATTTATTGAAATTCGATGGTCCAAGTGGCTGGTTATTATCATATAGCAGCACCACATGAAAGCATCATATAGCAGCAGCAGCAGCTCATAGCAACTCATCATACAGCAGCAGCAGTGTGCAATTCATCATATACCAGCAGCAGCTCATAGCAATTCATCATATAGCAGCAGCAGGAGCAACTCATAGCAACTCATCATATAGCAGCAGCAGGAGCAGCTCATAGCAATTCATCATATAGTAGCAGCAGGAGCGGCTCATAGCAATTCATCATATAGCACCAGCAGGAGCAGCTTATAGCAACTCATCATATAGTAGCAACAGCAGCTCATAGCAATTCATCATATAGTAGCAGCAGCTCATAGCAATTTATCGTATAGCAGGAGCAGCTCATAGGAATTCATCATATAGCAGCAGCAGGAGCATCTCATAGCAATGCATCATATAGCAGCAGCACAAGCAGCTCATAGCAATTCATCGTATAGTGGATCAGAATGAAAATTTTGGCAAAAATCAGAGGAGATCCTCACCTTGTTGGATGAGCTTATCCTTCAACAGCACCTCAAGGACATGGCCTGGGAGGAGGGGAGGGGGAATAAGGTGCCCTCTGCCGTAGTGTGGCATCAGCCGTAGTTGTGCAGCGCCCGCCGGAGTAGTGCGTTGGACGAACCACAGTGGAGCAGCTGCTGGAGACCATGAGAATGACGGGTGGCACCAGAGGGAGGAGCAGCCAGGGAGATTTGCCCCTACCCGCCGGCCATGTAGCCTAGCTGGACAAAGCACACTTGCAGATAATTCCAAACCCTGCAGCTGAAGTTACATGAGAAGAATAGGTGATCCCTGTCCTCTTTAGTCTGAGTGGGGCACAACACACAATGATTACAATCAGAGATATTCCAATGCCTTCTCTCCAGCATATCTTGTGTATTGAGCCGATCCATGATTAGCATCCAGGCAAAAAATTTGATTCTCATAGTACAACAGCTAGACCAGATCCATGACAGCAAAGGGTTGGGGTTAATATGCATATGCAGGAAGGAGTAGTATTTTTTAGCTGTATAAGGCTTGCCATCTTCTCTCCACATCCAAACATCAGACTTAGTAATGTCAAGAGAGAAATCGGACATTAGAAGCTGCAAAGACATCAACTCAGAATGGGCCCTTTCAGAGAGAGGAATGTGAAATAGAGTAGTGATATCCTGAGTTGCAAAAACCTCCTTGACAAAAAGAAGCGGATCCTTAACATAAGAGAACAATCTTTGAAACACCTGATCCAAAGGACCAGCAGAAGGGTTGAGGTTCCAATCATCACCCCAAAGCAGAGCAGAATCCCCATTCAAGACCTGCACTTTTGAAACCATTCTGAACTTATCCATCAACTTGCATAAATCTCTCCACCAGAAGGAGCCACATAAGACAGTAGCATGAGGAACCCTGTCATGGTAATAAGTGTCCCAAACCAGGCACCCCCATTTCCTCTCCCCCTCTCGCAAAAACGACTAACTCCACAGCACCAGAGCATCTTACATCACGCCGTTCGTACTTCATCGGCCTTTCTCCCCTCCCCTCTCAAAACCCTAGACTGCTTATCCACCGGCGTACCATAGCCCATTCACTGCCAGCGGCGTCCACCTTGCCGGATCTGCTTCTACGGCCGCATCTACCCCTCCCACCTCCCCTAGAAACAAGTAGAGTGCTCATCCACCACTGTACCACAGCCCATTCAGTACCGGCCTTGTCCATGGCGCTGGATCTGCTTCATCGGTACTCTCGTCCACCGCCGCGCATCTACAGCGGCTCATTCGTACTCCCCACCGGAGACGCTTCGTCCCCACACCCCGGAGCCGCCCACCAACGCTCCCGTCGATGGCTTTTGATCCTCTTCGCCGACACCTTCCTCAACCCTACTGGAGCCGCTTCGCCGACACCATTGTCAACCCTACCGGAGTAGCTTCGCCTATACCATTCTCAACCCTACTGGGGCCGCTTTGCCAACTCACAAGTACACGGCCTCAGATCTGCTTCCTCACACCCTCATCCAACCTACCAGAGAAGCTTCTGACGCCCCGTCCATGGCCGCAGATCCACATCGTCGACACCATCCTTAACCCAACCACCGGAGCAGCTTCACCTACGCCCTCGTCCACGGCCACAGATCCGCTTCGCCCACACCGTAGTCCACCCTACCTGAGCCGCTCCACAAACACCCTACTCGACGGTTCTAGATCTCCTTACCAGACCCCGACAGCCAGCGCAGCGTCATCACCCTTGATGTTTCTAACCTGATTCCCACCATCTGCAGAGATGCCAAGCACCCGTCACGGCCTAGGTACTAGTCACCTTTAAAACCGTCCAGCATCACCTACCCGATGTACTTCAAATATACTAACAGGTCGCTGTTACCTGTTATGCAGCTGGTAAAAACTACAAGGACGATGTTTCTTCTGGATCTAACAGCTTGGCCAACCAAGATCCTGGACTGAGGCATTGCTATGATCTTGTAAGTGTGTGTGTCTCTCTCTCTCTTGTATTGTTCTGTGCCTGCTAGCGTGCTTTGCTAGGATTTTCGACCAGTAATCCCTTTGTGCAGACAATGATTTCTACTACTGGCTGCTAAATTAGATATGTAGATGTCATACATGATACTACCTCGTACCTCCGTTCCTAAATATAAGTCTTTCTAGAGATTCCACTATAGGCTACATACGGAGCAAAATGAGTGAATCTACACTCGAAAATGCATCTATATACATCTGTATGTGGTCCATACTGGAATCTCTACAAAGACATATATTTAGGAACAGAGGCAGTACATTACACAAAATCGTAGGTGTAATGTAGGAATTCCAGTGCACTACATTAGGCTCCCTTAGAGTGCCTGCTAGTCCAGCACATAGAGTCATGGCTAGTTTATGCTATGCACACAATCGTTAATTGGTGGTTTAAATATGCGCAAGGGATATGCAATGTAGTATCATGTAGAGATGTCTGACATTAGCCGTGTCAACTTGCAGATAGGGTTACACAATGAAAAAGTACAAGATGTATGTGGCAATTTCATGGAACATCGCAAAAAAAGGAGAGGCAGCGGTGAGCCTATACAGTGTGCTATGGTACGTCACTCCTCCATTGCAATCATCGTGACATGTTATTTGTATGTCAGTTCTATTGGCCAATTTTCTTAGGGACAGTTACTACGAGGCATCGTCGAGGACCAGGCCAGATGGGACCAGTGGTGATGGCTTGCTGGAGGAACCCTAGTGCTATAGGCACGGGATGGGGTAGAGGGAAAGGGGAGAGGAGATGCAAGCGGGCAGGGCAATGAACGCTTGCGTGTTTGTTTTTACTTGAGGGTCAGGTGTGACACGGGCGTCAGCAGTTGCATTTTGAGTGTAATATAGGCAGACGACAGAGTCATTTCACTATTCCCCTTCCCTTCAATTTTTAGTGAGGTTCTACCCGAAACACCCCCCCCCTCCAAAGCGAAATTAGTTAAGCCAAAGCCCATAACTCAAAAATGACTTCTTTACATCTTTTATGGCTTATTTTGACAATAAGCCCTGAAAAGGCGGAATCGAACTGGCCCTTAACCTGCAATTCAATTGTGCGTGCAATGATGAATCACTCCTACCTGCTATAGTGTACATTTAGGCATCATCATACATGGCATAACCTAATACATGTGCATTCCCTTGTAGAATCTGGAATATGCAATGTTTATGTTAGTTCATACGTTGCACATGATGTTTAAATGCCCCTTAAATCTGGTCAGTCAAGTGATGGTCTTTAAGCCTCCTTATTTGCTTCTTTTCTTGATATGTAAGATTTGCTCACACATCTGTTCAATTGCTTGTTTGCATCAGCCAGCCATACTAGGACTGTTTGCTTTGATTACTTGTTGTTCTTGACCTAACACTCTAATAGAGCTTGTCAACGATTTAAACACTAAGGGCTACTGTAGTGGGGCCTTGTCTAACTCATAGGTGACATAAAGGTTTGGCTGTGCACTAAAGTAGGCTCTCCAAGAGTACCTGGAGATCCAGTATGAAGGTATGCCTAGTTTTTACATAGTGCAGACATAGTAAATGCTCATTTCATTGTGTGCAAGTGCAAGAGATGCGGTATGTTTCATTATGTGGTGTTGTTTTGATATAATCTCATCCTTTTGTGTTCACAGACTGGAAAGGATGCATATTTATCTTCCAAGGAGATGAGTAACTAGTTTGTGTCACCTTGCAGAGGGGGTGCAATGAAGATAAGATTGAGGATTTCCAAGTACGGGATGTTAGGAAGGAGCCTTGCAAGAGAAGTAGGAGCTGCGCTAAGCCTCTTCAACCTGTTAAGGTAAGTCGTTGTATCCAACTTAATAGTTCAATTCCTTGTTTGTTTCTGGCATAGTTAATTTGCTCTTTTCATTTGCTTTATTTGTCCTCAGTTAATGAGATGCCCAAAGAATGATGGCTGATGTTGGGTACTTGTATAACTATTAGTTGATATAATTAAAGGCCTTACCATTTAATTACTCTCCCTAAGTGTGCCTGAAGCTTTGAAGTCTATTAACCAACTATTATTGCATGAGGCTCACAATCTAGTTTATACTAGGCTAATGATTGCATAGTTTTGCTTGTTGTAGTATGTTTGTATGAAACTCTCTGCTGTTCATTATGCTCCCTAAGACTTTAATTGAGCTACAGAATGGCCAACTGCTTGCTTACTTATACACAACATGATGTCTAAATTTGTAACTTGTCTGTGTTTCCTCTGGTGAGCTAAGAGAGATTTCTGTATGCAGGCTGCACAGACTATCTTTTTTATAATGTTTAAAATATCACCTGCTTATGCTTCATGACGTGTAACATTATTGTTAGTCCTGTTTTGCCATGTAGTACAAAATAGTGTCTTGCTCGCTTCACTATTGTAACTATATTTTGCCCTAGTCATGTGTACTTACAGAAACATTTCAGGATGAAGTGACATCAACACAAAGATCTGCGAGCAGTGCAGCATGGCCATTACCGAATGATTATGGATTGGAATTGGAATGTGCTGATGTTCTCGAGCATCAACTAGAGGTGGCAAGACAATGTGTACATGATTCTCAACGTACAATCAACTAGTTGAGACTGGACATGCAGGTATTAGATGCAGGAGTTAAAAAATGAAACAGGACACTGAGGTAACCACGAAGGAACTGGAGATTTTGCAGACTGAAATTTGTGCTATCTGAATCCAGCCAATCCTATTTTCTGAACAGATTATAGTTCAAATGGAGTTAAGTTGATGCGCATCCATGATGTATGAGCTGTATTTGCCCAGTGTATGTAATTTGCTGTTTGTGTATGCTTTATTATCACCGGTGCCAAACCATAATGCCAGTGGGTATAATCGGCTGTAATTTCTTTATTTTATAGTGTAGGATTATTCTATGTTTCTATGCCTTGGTCTCTTTGTTGTATAGTGTATGTTTTTTAGAGGTGATAGTATAGAGTAGGATAATTCTTTGAATATGCTATATCGTTCAAACGGGGGCCAACTCGCCCAAACATTGTAGTGACCATGGCCCTCCACGGGCCGTACGATCCATGGGCCATCTACGGGACGGATGATCCATGGGCCATCTACGGGATGGACGATCCATGGGCCTTCAATGGGCCAACGGATCCATGGGCCTTCAATGGGTCGTCGGATCCATGGGCCTTCTACGTCCCCTAGGATCCATGGGCCTTGTACGGGCTGACTCATCTATGGGCCTTGTACGGGCCCTTAATGGGCCGTAAACAGGCTAGAGTGGAAATCGTACGTTTTATGGGCTGACGATAACGGGCCGTTAATAGGCCATATTTGATGATACTATGAAAATGGCCCAACAGATTAACGGGCCACAAACGGGCTGACTGTATCCACGGGCTGAATTTGGCCCACAAGCAGAAAAGGCCAGTAACGGGCCATAATTAACCGACTATTGGAAATGAGCCCAAGGATAAATGGGCCCTTAGAAGGCCGAAAGGTAACATGGGCTGGAAACAACCCAATGGAATAATGGGCCGCTAATGGGTATAAAGCGATACACTTCTCATTACGGGCCGGTTTCACCACGGGTCGTTAATGGGCCAAGAGTTATAAAGGGACTCGTATGGGCCAAAAGACGTCATGGGCCATACATGGGCCGGAAGTTACAATGGGCTGGAATCATATTGGATAGCCCAGATGATGATGCTAAGCCTAATACCGTTAGGCCGTAACAGGCCGTGAGTTAGTGGGTTGTAAATGGGCTATATGCAAACATGCCGTTAACAGGCTTTCATTGGCCCGCCACCTTTTGACCAGGTCAAATGGGCCGGCCTTTTCACAGGAATGGGCCTCTGTTGGGCCGTGCCACGTGTCGACGTATCATAGGCGCCTTGTGTCCAATGAGTGGATGACATCTATCCCAACAGTGAGCCGACACGTGTTTCCTCCGGCCAATGATGATTTTACACATGGAAAATCCCCATTGGTCAGGGCTGTTAACGGGTTATTGGATCCAAAATCGGACCCGATAGCTTAACGGCGTTCCATTATGGTGGATGCCACGTGTCGGTCACCTTTGACGAAAGCACTTCTGTGACGCGTGATTTATCATCATGGAAGTGGACACTTCCATCATGATAATTTTGGTAATGGCATGGAACACTTCTACGACAGCACAGGTATGACTATCTTGATTCTGTCATAAAATCGTCATGGATGTACATGCATGACAAAAAACACGACCTACTGT
Organism: Triticum aestivum; assembly: GCF_018294505.1. Classification (NCBI taxonomy): domain Eukaryota; kingdom Viridiplantae; phylum Streptophyta; class Magnoliopsida; order Poales; family Poaceae; genus Triticum; species Triticum aestivum. Next base: position 161,412,431 of record NC_057807.1, read on the forward strand.
GACAAACATGTATCATCACAGAAGTGTATTTTTTTGTAGTGTTAGTCGTGGAGCCATATCAACTAGGTTAGCTTAAAGGGGTTAAATGGGACAAAGGACACCGGAGTTTATACTGGTTCGGCCCCTTGCAGTGAAGGTAAAGGCCTAATCCAGTTTGAGGTGGTATTGCTTATGTCTCGATTACCAGGGAGCGAATCCGCTTGACCTAGTTTTCGATCTGTTGTCTCCTATCTTGAACCGCCGCCGGGTCGTCCCTCTATATACACAGGTTGACGTCCAGCGGCTCATGGAGTCCTAGCCGGCTCATACACAACGTGTCCGGCTCGGTGACTATCTATACATGCCTTACAATACAAGTCTTATACATATGGCGGTTTACTTCTACGGGCCTTAAGTCGCCCTTGGGCCTTGGGCCTTTGCTTGTGAACCACCATCTTCAATATCCTCGTGGGCTTCATATCATGAATCACTATAGGTAAAACCCGGTCTCTTGGGCGGGTCATACCTAATAGTTATATTCCCTACAATATTGATTTCCTGCGATGTAAAAAACAAGCAAAAAACAGCAACTAGCATTGGGCACTGGGTCAATAGGTTAGTCCCAAAAATGATATAAAGTTGCTATAAAATGATTGTAAAACACCCAAGAATGATAAAATAACAGCATGAATACTTCATAAATTATAGATACGTTGGAGACGTATCAGCATCCCGGAGCTTAATTCCCACTCGTCCTCAAGTAGGTAAATGATAAAAGAAATAATTTAAGAAGTATGAATGCTAGCAAAGTGCATAAGTTTGATCAATGAGAATTTCAATCACTTTTCCTAGCATCATAACAACAATCTTTTCTTATAAAACTTCTCATGTTATAGTGGCAACCAATTCACATATTACGGTTCAAACAATGAATTCTCTTGAAACTCAACAACCTATGTTCTCAGTCACCAAGCAATTGCAATTCAACTTATTCAACGGAGCCTAAGTAAGAGCTCCACATAGTCAACCATCATATAGTCTTCTATGATTGCTAACACTCACCGCATAAACATGAGCAAAACATTTCAACCAGACACATCGAAAGATAGGGGCTTATAATTTTGCCTCCCAACGTATTCACCTTTGGGTGATGTCAACAATAATAACTCATGCTACCCATGTCCAACTGGATATATGTGCCTTGATCTTTCCTCACCACATGATGCTTGCCAATGGATAAAAATAAAAGGGAATAGAGAGAAAAACTTTGACTCTTGCATGAAAGTAAATAATAAAAGTAAAAGATATGCCCTTTGCGGAGGGAAGCAGAGGTTGCCATGCACTTATTTGTTTGTATACTCAACCCCTTAGTGCAAAAGAACGTCACGTTATCTTGCCCCTTATGATAGAAACCTTTATTATGCAGTCTGTCGCTCTTATTCTTTGACATCACAAGTACATACAACGCTCAGTTTTCTCTTACACTAAATGGTCTAACACTTTTAGAAGCAATTTTTATTGCCTTATTGCACCGATGACAACTTACTTGAAGGATCTTGCTCAATTCATAGGTACGTATGGTGGACTCTCAAAACAACATTTGGGTTTAAGGGTTTCTGGATGCACAAGTAGTATCTCTACTTGGCGTGGAATTTTTGGCTAGCAAAGATAGGGGGCAAGCACCACATGTTGAAGGATCTATGACAATATAACTTCTATGTGAATATGAGCAAACTTAAACCATTACGTTGTCTTCCTTGTCCAACATCAACAATTTTGGCATATAATATTTTGATGGGGGCTCACAATCACAAAAGGTTTCCAAGATAGTGTATTTGCATGTGAAGTTCTCTTCCTTATACTATTTATTCGTGAATTGCTTGTATGACCAATATTGTGATTGTCAAGCCTCAAAAGATTTCACTTTCTAAACCCAATGTGAAGCTACCACTAGGCATGATATGATTTCAACTTCTTGACATTCAATTTATTCAACAATTTACTCATAGGATATAAGTGAAGCATGCTACCTCTTGAGCTTGCGTTGGTTTTTCCCTTCAAGAGGAAAGGGTGATGCAGCAAAGTAGCGTTAGTATTTACCTCAGTTTTGAGAATCAAGGTATCAATCCAGTAGGAGACGGCACACAAGTCACCTAGTACCTGCACAAACAATCAAGAACCTTGCAACCAATGCGATAAAGGGGTTGTTAATCCCTTCACAGTCACTCGCAAAAGTGCGATCTAATAAAGATAGTAAAGTAAATATTTTTGGTATTTTTGTTGTATAGATTGGAAAGAAAAGATTGCAAAATGGGAAACGAGATGCGATAAAATGGAAAAGAGAGGTAATATAATAGGAAAGAGACCCGGGGGCCATAGGTTTCACTAGTGGCTTCTCTCAAGATAACATGTATTACGGTGGGTGAACAAATTACTGCCGAGCAATTGATAGAAAAGCGCATAGTTATGAAGATATCTAAGGCAACGATCATGAATATAGGCATCACGTCCGTGTCTACTAGACCGAAACGATTCTGCATCTACTACTATTACTCCACACATCGACCGCTATCCAGCATGCATCTAGATTATTAAGTTCATAAGAACGGAGTAACGCATTAAGCCAGATGACATGATGTAGAGGGATAAACTCAAGCAATATGATATAAACCCCATCTTTTTATCCTCGATGGCAACAATAGAATACGTGCCTTGCTGCCCCTACTGTCACTGGGAAAGGACACTGCAAGATTGAACCCATAGCTAAGCACTTCTCCCATTGCAAGAAAGATCAATCTAGTAGGCCAAACTAAACCAAATAATACTCATAGATAATCTTGTTCATAAATCCACAATTCATTGGATCTCGGCAAACACACCGCAAAAGAGTATTATATCGAAAATATCTCCAAGAACATCGAGGAGAACTTTGTATTGAGAATTAAAGAGAGAGAAGAAGCCATCTAGCTAATAACTATGGACCCGAAGGTCTGTGGTAAACTACTCACGCTTCATCGGAGAGGCAATGGTGTTGATGTAGAAGCCCTCCGTGATAGATTCCCCCTCCGGCAGATCGATGGAAAAGGCCCCAAGATGGGATCTCACGGGTACAGAAGGTTGCGGCGGTGGAAAAGTGCTTTCGTGGATCCCCCTGATGTTTCTAGGGTTTAAGAGTATATATTGGTGAAAGAAGTATGTCGGTGGAGCTACGAGGGGCCCACGACGGAGGGGGCGCCTACCCCCCTGGGCGCGCCCTCCTGCCTCGTGGCCTCCTCATGGAATTCCAGACTTCAACTCCAAGTCTTCTGGATTGCTTTCGGTCCAAGAAATATCATCGCGAAGGTTTCATTCCGTTTGGACTCCGTTTGGTATTCCTTTTCTGCAAAACTCTAAAATAGGCAAAAAAAAAACAGAAACTGGCACTAGTCCTTCGGTTAATAGGTTAGTCCGAAAAATAATATAAAAGAGTATATTAAAGCCCATTAAACATCCAAAACAGATAATATAATAGCATGGAACAATTAAAAATTATAGATACGTTGGAGACGTATCAAAGCACAAGAGTAAATGACAAACTACTCCAAAAAGATATAAGTGAAGATCATGCGAGTAGTTAAAGTAAATAGGTAGCTATTTAAGGACTCTCTTTTATTCAAAAACTTTCAGATCTAATTATTTTATTAAAACAGCAAATAAAATGATATTTCAAGAGTAGCAAAACTCATGTGAAGAAGCAAAAACTTAGGCTCAACCGATACTAGCGGATAATTGTTGAAGAAGAAAGGTGGGATGCCTACCGGGGCATCCCCAAGCTTAGATGCTTGAGACTTACTGAAATATTAGATTGGGATGCCTTGAGCATCACCAAGCTTGAGCTTTTTTATCTCCTTAATTTCTCTTATATCACGGTTTCCCTAAATCTCAAAAACTTCATCCACACAAAACTCAACAAGAACTCGTGAGATAAGTTAGTATGAACCAATGCAAAAACCTTATCATTCTCTACTATAGAAAACCAAAAAAATTATTATTCAACATTGCATACTAAAGGCCTCTGCATATTTAATACTCCTATCCTCAAATAGAATCATTAGGCAAGCAAACATATGCAAACAATGCAAACATAACAGCAATCTGCCAGAACAGTACAGTCTATAAAGAATGCAAGATTCATCATACTTCCCTAACTACAAAAATTATGAGAAAAATATTAAACTGTAGAAATTTTATCAGATCTTATTTTGCAAAAAGTTTCAACAATTTATCATATTCTGACTTTTCTAGGGAATTTTTGCAACATCAATAAACTTTCTGTTTTCAAACAGCGACAAGTATACTTGCAAAATAAGCATGGAAAAGGCTATCATTGCCACTTTTATTGAAATAAAACATGCAAAACATTAGTATAAATAACAGCAAGAAAATACTAGCAAAATAAGTTGACGCTCCAAGCAAAAACATATCATGTGAAGAATGAAAACATAGCTCCAAGTGAGGTTACCGATAATGTTGGAGACGAAAGAGGGGATGCCTTCCGGGGCATCCCCAAGCTTAGTTCCTTGGATATTCCTTTAATATTACCTGGGGGTGCCTTGGGCATCCCCAATCTTAGGGTCTTATCACTCCTGATTCTCCTCACATCAACATCTCACCCAAAACTTTAAATTTTCAATCACACAAAACTTAATGGAACTGTGTGAGATAGGTTAGTATGATAAAGAGCAAACCATTTCACTTTGGTACTGTCAAAGACAAGATTCATAATTCTTTGCACACAATTCCTACTGTATCATATCATTTATACAATTTATATTGAGCAATATAAGGCATAGAAACAAGGAAACAAGCAAACTATGCATTGAAAACAGAATCTGTCAAAAACAGAACAGTCTGTAGTAAACTGTACTCAAACCATACTTCTGCTACTCCAAAAATTATGAAAAAATTGGAACACGTGAGCAATTTGTATATTAATATTCTTCAAAAAGAATCAAATCAAAATCACTCATCTGCTAAAAATTATAGTTGTTTTTATGATCGCAAAAGTTTCTGTTTTTCAGCAGGATCAAATCAACTATCACCCAGCATGATCCCAAAGGCTTTACTTGGCACTTTATTGAAACAAAAACAATAAAACATGATTACTACAGTAGCATAATCATGTGAACACACAAAACAGTAGGTAAAAGTGATGGGTTGTCTCCCAATAAGCACTTTTCTTTAATGCCTTTTAACTAGGCATGATGATTTCAATGATGCTCGCATAAAAGATATGAATTGAAACATAACAAGAGCATCATGAAGCATATGAATAGAACATTTTGGTCTAACCCACTTCCTATGCATAGGGATTCTGTGAGCAAACAACTTATGGGAACAAGAATCAACTAGCATGGGAAGGCAAAACAAGTGTAATTAACTTCAAAACTTTCAACACATAGAGAGGAAACTTGATATTATTGAGATATGTAAAATCATATGTTCCTCTCATAATAATTTTCAGTAGCATCGTGAAGAAATTCAACAATATAACCATCACATAAAGCATTCTTTTCATTACACGTAAGCATAGCAATTTTGTTACTCTCCACATAAGAGTTTCTTCTCATTCATAATAGTGGGAGTAAACTCAACAAAGTAACTATCATGTGATTGAAAATTAAAATCATGATGACAAGTTTCATGGTTAGCATTATTCAATATACCATACATGCCATCGCCATAATCATCAAAGATAGGAGGCATGCTTTCATCGTAATAAACTTGCTCATCAAAACTTGGGGGGGCTAAAAATATCATCTTCATCAAACATAGCATCCCCAAGCTTGTGGCTTTGCATATCATTAGCATCATGGATATTCAAAGTGTTCATGCCAACAACATTGCAAGCATGCTCATCATTAAAAGATTCTATGTCAAACATTTTATAGCATTCTTCTTCTAACAATTGAGCACAATTTTCCGAACCATCATTTTCAAGAAAGATATTATAAAGATGATCAATAATATGATGCAATATCAATTCCATTTTTATGTAGTTTTCTTTTATAAACCAAACTAGTGATAAAACAAGAAGCTAAAAGATTCGATTGCAAGATCTAAAAATATACCTTCAAGCACTCACCTCCCCGGCAACGGCGCCAGAAAAGAGCTTCGTTGCCAGAGTGTGAGTGCCGGTTTCCTTACCTCCCCGGCAACGGCGCCACAAAAGAGCTTGATGTCTACTACGCAACTTTATTCTTGTAGACACGTGTTGGGCCTCCAAGCGCAGAGTTTTGTAGGACAGTAGAAATTTTCCCTCAAGTGGATGACCTAAGTTTTATCAATCCGTGAGAGGTGTAGGATGAAGATGGTCTCTCTCAGACGACACTGCAACCAAATACAAGAAATCTCTTGTGTGTCACAGCCCTAGAATATTGTTTGTAAATAGTTGCATCTTCATCCAGGCATCATATTTAAATTTCTGAAACATGAGTTGAGGATTGTTGAAGCCTCGAAACTTTAATTAAAAGCAGGGCAAAAGAACCCTGGAAATTGCATTCAGTGTTTCCAAAATGGCCTTAAATAATGTTGGTTATATTTGGCAAGGGTTTTTGCACCAAACCAAAAATAATGAGCATTTTTGAGGAATATTTTGGGCACTGAATTTAAATCATTATCTTATTTGCATTTGGAATTATATTCATAACTCGTATAGAATATATTTCCAGATACCCTGAAACATTTTATGTGCTTTGGAAAAGTCCATTAAGCAACATAAATATATTCAGAGGAATTTTGACACTGGTTTGGAATTGTTCTAAATTCAAACAGTGGCAAAACAAATTGAAAAAAAAAAATAAAACAGAACAGAAATAAAACAGAGCACCTCACCTGGACTCACCTGTCGCGGCCCAGCTGGCCAGCCCATCTGGCCGGCCCAGCCCAGCGCCTCCCCCTGTCGTCTTCCTCCTCGCCAGAAGGACCGAGGCGTGGCGCGCGCCCGAGAGGCCTCGGCCACCTCCTACTTCCCCTGGCCACCTCCTGCTTCCTCCTCGACGCCCCGGTGACGCCACGCGCCTCCCTCGACCCTCTCTCACTCTACCGTGTCTCCCCCTCCGTCCCTATCCTCCTCTGCTCCCTCTCTCTCGCCCGGACCGAACGGAGCCGCCGCCACCGACGAGCTCCCTCGCGGCCACCGCCACCCCCTCTCCTCTCCGACGCGCTCCCGAGCTCCGCCGGTCCTCCCTCGTCCTCCTCGTCGTCTCACGCGACCAGAAGAGCCCCTGGATGCCGCTAGCCTCGCCGTTCCCCTCCTCGGCCACCGAGGATTGCCGTCATCAAATTCGTCGCTGTTCGGCCTTCCCCGAGCCCACCGAGCTGCTCGTCGACCTCGCCGTGAGCTCCTCTGCCGAACCCCTCCCTCCCCGTGCTCTATTTCCCTCCGTAGCCGCCGTTACCACCGCGGCCGAGAGCTTCTCGCCACCGGCCATGGCGTGGCCGTAGCCACAGCCACCACAGCTCGCTCCCGAGCCCACCGTCGTGCTCAGCGCAGCACCCGGAGCTCGTAGCCACCACCCGCTCCTCCTCTAGTGCACCGTAGCCCCTTCTCCCCTCCCCGCCGAACTCCGGCCGCCGCAAAAGCTGTCACCGTCGTCGATTTAGCCCACTCCGTCGCGAGTTGTTGCCTCCGTTGGATGCGCAAGACTCCTAGCTTTCCGTAGCCGCAAACCGTGTCCAAAACCACCGCCTGAAGCTCAAATCCGAGCCGCGCCACCGTCTCGGGCCTCGCCGGCGTCGAGTCGCCGGCGGGGTTGACCCACTTGACCACGGCGGAACCCCCTGGGTCGATGACAGGTGGGGCCAGCCCCTGTTAATTAGTTTAGGTGTTAGATTAGTTAACACTAATTAAGTTAGTTAATTATTTAAGCCACTGACATGTGGGCCCAGCCCTGCTGACATTTTCGTTAGTATTAGTTTAACCCTAATCAACCCAGTTAACCAACTGTGTCACTGACGTGTGGTCCCCACACGTCAGGTTTGACCTGGGGCGCCCAGTTGACCCTGCTGACGTCACCATGACGTGGTGCTGACGCCATAAATCATTTCTGGATTTATAATTATTTCAGGAATTTCAGAAAATAGCTAAAACTGCAATAATTCATAGAAATTCAACCGTAACTCCAAATTAAATAATTTATATATGAAAAATTATTAGAAAAATTCAAGGAATCCATCTGTACCATTTTCATGCATGTTTGAACAATGTTTGTCCTCTGATTTGGACAAAACAAATAAAGGGCATTTAAATAATCATATATGGAGTTGGAGTTTGAATCATGTATTCAAACCAACTTCATTTAAATCATAGCTAGGTGCATTAGCCCAAAAACACATTCATATTACCATGTCATAGCATGCATCATATTGTGCATTGCATTGATTGTGTTCTTTCTTGTTTGCCGGTATTTGTCCCCTCTCGATAGATGTGATACCGATGATGTGATCGTTGACACTGATGAAGACTCAATGTTATCTTCAGAAGTGCCAGGCAAGCAAAACCCCCCTTGTTCATTCCGATACAATCCTACTCTCTCGCTCCTGCTCTCTTTTACTACATTAGGACAACATCGATTCATCTGTTACTTGCTGCGGTAGCTGAACCCCTTTATCCTTTGCATGACCTGTCATTGCCACAGTAAATAGATGAAACCCACTAGCATGAGTAGGAGTTGTTTGAGCCCTGTTGTGCCTACTCATTCATGCTTGCTTGTCATGCCTGCTACTGCTTAGAGTTGAGTCAGGTCTGATTCATCGGGGATGAATCAGAGGTGTGTGAACATGTCCTACTGTGTGTGAGCTAAGTGTGTGAACACGTTTTGGTAAAGGTAGCGGTGAGAGGCCATGTAGGAGTACATGGTGGGTTGTCTCATTGCAGCCGTCCTCAGGAACTGAGTTCTGTGTTTGTGATCCATGATTCAGCTACTACCATACATTGGGCCCTGAAATATGACCCCGCTCGACTTCTTATTCACCCTAGTCCTCTGTCCAGGAGTTGCAAGTAGTTTCTGGTGTTTGTAGTATGCTGGAGGCCGTGGACAGCGCTGACCGTAGGGGTGGGCTGTGATGCGGTAGGCACGTGGCACGGTATACCGGGCGCCCGTTTGGTGTCATGGAACCATGTTCACATCGTTTGGGGCTGTGAGCGAAACTCCGGCCGGATCTCCTCATGGATGGAACCCGAATAGGCGATAAACCTGGACTAGAGACTTGAGTGTTTAGGTAGGTCGTGGTCTACACCCACGTCGGTTTTCGCTTGAAGTCTGCCGAGCACATGTCGTGTGCAGACGCTAAGTGGTGGAAACATGTATGAAGAAGTACACCCCTGCAGGGTTAATATCATCTATTCGAATAGCCGTGTCCGCGGTAAAGGACTTCTGGGTTGCTTATATCAGTTCATAGACAAGTGAAAGTGGATACTCTAAAATACGCAAGATAAGCGTGAGTGCTATGGATGGCGCTCTCGTAGGGAGACGGGAGTGGATCCATAGTGGTGTATTGATATGGTGAATATGTGGACTCGTGTGCGCCACCTCAAAAGAGTTACTTGCAGTCGTAGTTCAGGATAGCCACCGGGTCAAAGCTGGCTTGCTGCAGTTAAACCCCACCACCCCTTTGTTGATAATGATGCATATGTAGTTAGTTCTGATGTAAGTCTTGCTGGGTACATTTGTACTCACGTTTGCCTATTTTATGTTTTTGCAGAGAGACTTCGGTCTCGCTAGTAGTTCCGCGTGGACTTCGACGTTTAGCTTGATACCTCAGCTACGATCTTGTGCCTCGGCAGGATCTGGTAGATAGTCAGGCTTCTCAGCCTTTTTTTCATTTATAGATGTCTGTACTCAGACATGATAGCTTCCGCTTGTGCTTTTATTTGTATGCTCTGAATGTTGGGTCATGAGACCCATGTTTGTAATATCTCGCTCCTCGGAGCCTATTGATAAATACTTGAGTCGTAGAGTCATGTTGTGATGCCATGTTGTATTTGCACATATCGAGCATATTGTGTGTATGTTATTGAAATGCTTGGTATGTGTGGGATCTGACTATCTAGTTGTTTATCTTTAGTAGCCTCTCTTACCGGGAAATGTCTCCTAGTGTTTCCACCGAGCCATGGTAGCTTGCTACTGCTCCGGAACACTTAGGCTGGCCGGCATGTGTCCTTCTTCGTTCCTGTGTCTGTCCCTTCGGGGAAATGTCACGCGATGAATACCGGAGTCCTGTTAGCCCGCTACAGCCCGGTTCACCGGAGTCCTGCTAGCCCAGTGCTACAGCCTGGATTCACTCGCTGATGACCGACACGTTCGATGTTGGGTCATGGATGCCTGTCCCTGTAAGTCTGTGCCACTTTGGGTTTACGACTAGCCATGTCAGCCCGGGCTCCTTATCATATGGATGCTAGCGACACTATCATATACGTGTGCCAAAAGGCGCAAACGGTCCCGGGCAAAGGTAAGGCGACACCCGTGGGAATACCGTGCGTGAGGCCGCAAAGTGATATGAGGTGTTACATGCTAGATCGATGTGGCATTGAGTCGGGGTCCTGACAGCGTTGGTATCAGAGCTTGACTGCCTGTAGGATTACCAAGCCAAACTGGTCGAAGTTGAGTCTAGAAATTCTTTAGTTATATAAGGGAATTGATTGTGGGATGGAACGTAAGGCTCTTTTTACTCCTTATACCTCATGCCCTTCTGATCTGAGTCATCTTATCTTTCCTACGGGGATTAAGAACTAGGCTATCTCTTCTTTCTATCAGGATCACGTGTTACTAATCCGTAGACTTATAAGATTGTTGGATTTAAGTCTGAGTTCAGTTCCTACTACTTCTGTATGTTAACTGTTGATCTCCAAACCTTGATATTGTGCTTCTGAGTAGTTATGCCACCATTTTTGTGAATGTCTCAAATCTCTTCTGAGCATTTACAGCCGTTATGCTGTCCGAGTCATTCCAGGTTTCTAAATAGTCTGATGCATTTGCAAAATCCTTTCCCTCTGGTTTCGATGCTCCTTTATGCCAGCTCAATCACACTAATTGTTGAGTTGAGGTATTCTACTGCCTCGACCTTTATGTTGGAATAATTATTATGACCCTAGGTGTCTCAGGGGATCATCTAGTGGTCTAGCCATGATTTGTGTCCTAGTGTGATGATTCTGGCCTTTATTCTCAAAAGCATTCCGTGATGCTACTTAGGAGTAGGTATTCTATTCCTGGGTTTTGAACCCGAGATTCATCCTACTTACATCATGTTGATAGTGTTGCTAGTTCCTTTAGGATAATAGTAACCTTTGCGATAGTCCTCGAGGTTCATGATACATCCTTCTTCCAATTACCATGAATCATTCTTGGCAGGAGTTCTTCTGAACCAAAAGATGACAACAAGAGCGCTCTCGATGAGTTCTCCATGCTATATTGTGACTCTGCCAGCTCAACCTTTCTGCATGGGTTATCCGGAAGAATTATGTTGAACTTGGTTCGACATACTAATTTATGCATCCACAACTCAGAAAGTTATATGTTCCTTTGAGTTGTCCCTCTTTAGTTGTCTACTGACCTTCGTCTATCAATTGATAGTCAAGAGTATGCGTGCGTTCGTTTATCGATGCCTATTACTCTTGTGGTCCGTCAAGCCATTCTATCGCGGAATGATAGGAGAAACAAACTCCAGTACCTTATCCATTTCCAGGATTGGGTCAAAGAAGTTGTGCTCCGTAGATCAAATTGCTAATCCAGCTTTTGTTCTGTTCTACCTTGGAGTATTGCCATCTTTTATATCGGGATTGTTATAGGAATTGCACACCATCCTATGAACTCTTGGTACAGTGATACTTCTTGCCATCATTGCTCATTCCTCGGTTCCTGTGTTATTGTAACCGGAATGCTGACAAATGAATCATGGCGTGTGAAATCAATACTGCTAGCAACTCCGTTGCTTGGTAGTTAAATGGATGATAACCTCATTCTTAACGTGTTGATTATCGCATCGTCACCCTAAGGTTGATTGTGCTACCTAGTCTCTATTTCCGGTGCACTCCTTCGGTCATTGAGTTAGGATTCTCTTTCAATCCCTCGCTCATTTGATCATATCGTCTTGCCCTGAAAGGCAAGATTGTTCTCGAGCTTAGTAACATACCGGTGGTTTGTGATTTTCCGTATATCTTCTCGGAAGTATTACCAGGTTGTCACCTGACCGCTATGTTGAGTCTGTGATCAAGTTGGTTTATTCCTGTAAACCACCCCCTTCTCCAAGAATCCGTGTTGGATACCTCTGAGCTAGTTGGTTAAGCTAAACGACAACTTGGAGAGTTGAAAGATAAAAGCTTACCTCACTTAGTTCATTTCAAAGGGATATCCTGGTGTTGGTGTGTTAGTTGAAGAAAGATGATATCTTCATCGATTGGTCCCTGTGATCAGTTGCTGGACCTATTGTCTTATCAATCCTTTGATTTGAGTGTGGGCTATCGTCAAATCAAATCAGTACCAACGATGCTCGTAATGTTGTCTTATTCGTGGTTGATCCCTCGAGCATACACCATTACATCTTTGGTCTGACCAATGCTATCACCGTGTTCACTTAACTATGGAATTCCTTTTAAAAGGAAACCCAGATGAATTGTTGTTGAGCCCATTGACAACATCCTTATCTCCTCCATGATTTTGTTGAACATTAAGCTAGTGTTGGAAACTTTTGAAAGCATTTGTTCATGCTAGCTCATGAAGCATATGTTTGGATGAAGGTAGTGACTTCCTTTAATTCATGTGCATCTGATGCAAGTTGCCGCCGTGGATTCGAGACAGTCAATGTTGCTTTCTTTGGAATCATTCCAAATCAGTCATGCACACGTGCGAAGAATTCTGTGGTATGGAGACTTGCAACCTCCATTCCATATGTGTCCCGAGCACACCAAGCCACTGATTGATTTGTTCAAGGAGAAGGAGTTCCTTCATAAGAGATAATCCGGACTTATGTAAGGACTTCGATATCCTCGATGATGGTTCCCAACCAGAACTCGGTAGTGTTTTATTGTAAGACTACCATGTGGACATGCTTGTCTGGGACAACGTGTTCACATGTTTGTAGCAGAACCAGCTCATGTTTTGGAGCTTGCTATCGTAGTCCATTTCCCGAGAATCTCGCAATGTCATCTCGTCGATTTGTGTTGCAAACCTTCGTTTTTCTTCCTAGACTCGATGAGTCTGGAATATCCTGACACCAACCAGATCTGAATCTCAGGCAGATATGATGGTTTGGAACGTTTCCCAAGAACTATAATATTGGTCCCTCGGAAACCGGTACAGTGCATGTCGTGGCCAACACACCCCGCCGGGAGACCTAATATTGTAGTATCTTGACTGAGGAAGTTGGCCACCTCCCCATAGGGATTTCGTAGGATTTACTCCCTAGTTGCCCTATGGATTTCTGTATTCCGAAGTCCGACCTTTACTTGATGTTCTAGATATCAAACCATATCTATGAATGGGTTACACTAGCACATCAAGGAGAACATTAGAAGCGGAGTGCTAAATGTCTCTCGGTCGATCATCCAGATTCCGTTCCCTTGGCCTCGCTAAGGTGAAATCTGAGAAAGTGTTATCCCCCCCTTGCATCTGCATTGTCCGATAGTATTCATCATGGTAGTACGTTGTGTTGTCAGCACCCTTGACACGGATATTGGTAAAATCTTGATGATTATGGAAATGCTCAAGTTCTTGAGAGCACGCACAAGCGCTACGTGTTATCATCGGCACTAACTGGGATTCCTCTCAGTTTCCTCGGCAATGCTATGACCTTTTCAAACAGTGAATTCACTCTCTATTGTTGGGTTCTTCCCCAGTTACCAGAATCATTCCCAGCATTTGCATTTTGTTCCCCGCTTGCACCGCCAATGTGCCATTCTACCATGGGTCTCTCCCATTTCCGGTGATAAGCAAATTCATCCATTACGTTGTCTTCAACAAGGTAATCCACATCATCCAAGTCCGAATATGCCATTCTACCAAACCCCTCCAAACGATCACTCAAGAATTGCCTTAGGCTGGTATAAAGAGTTTCAATGATCTCGGAATCAAAGGTAATTCTTTTTGCCACTTAAAGGGATATATCTTCGAGTCACCTTCCTTAAGGTGCATCATTATGGTATCATGGCAATTCAATTCCTCGCTACGTTGACAACTGATCACCACATTCTTAAGTCTGGAATAGTTGTCTACTTAGCGAACCCTCGTCATCTGTCTTACTCCATTTCTTCAGATCTGTGCTTCGTCTCTCAACTCAAGAGATGTTGCTATGTCTCATCCCATGAGTTGATCCTGAGTTGTTCGGTCTTCTCGAAGATCGATTGTTCTAGAGTTTTCCTTTCTTCTAGTTGTCATGTTGGCTAGAGTTCTCAAAGCAAGACGGCGAGACAAAGATGAGGATCAAATCAACATCCTTGAGAAGAACAGTTGGATCGTGAAGATCGTGTTAGCTTTGTGTCCCCTCTGTCTTCTTACCTCATGTCTTGAATCTCGGGACGAGATTTTTGTTTAGTGGGGGTGAGTTGTCACAGCCCTAGAATATTGTTTGTAAATAGTTGCATCTTCATCCAGGCATCATATTTAAATTTCTGAAACATGAGTTGAGGATTGTTGAAGCCTCGAAACTTTAATTAAAAGCAGGGCAAAAGAACCCTGGAAATTGCATTCAGTGTTTCCAAAATGGCCTTAAATAATGTTGGTTATATTTGGCAAGGGTTTTTGCACCAAACCAAAAATAATGAGCATTTTTGAGGAATATTTTGGGCACTGAATTTAAATCATTATCTTATTTGCATTTGGAATTATATTCATAACTCGTATAGAATATATTTCCAAATACCCTGAAACATTTTATGTGCTTTTGGAAAAGTCCATTAAGCAACATAAATATATTCAGAGGAATTTTGACACTGGTTTGGAATTGTTCTAAATTCAAACAGTGGCAAAACAAATTGAAAAAAAACAGAACAGAAATAAAACAGAGCACCTCACCTGGACTCACCTGTCGCGGCCCAGCTGGCCAGCCCATCTGGCCGGCCCAGCCCAGCGCCTCCCCCTGTCGTCTTCCTCCTCGCCAGAAGGACCGAGGCGTGGCGCGCGCCCGAGAGGCCTCGGCCACCTCCTACTTCCCCTGGCCACCTCCTGCTTCCTCCTCGACGCCCCGGTGACGCCACGCGCCTCCCTCGACCCTCTCTCACTATCCCGTGTCTCTCCCTCCATCCCTATCCTCCTCTCCTCCCTCTCTCTCGCCGGACCGAACGGAGCCGCCGCCACCGACGAGCTCCCTCGCGGCCACCGCGACCCCCTCTCCTCTCCGACGCGCTCCCGAGCTCCGCCGGTCCTCCCTCGTCCTCCTCGTCGTCTCACGCGACCAGAAAAGCCCCTGGATGCCCCTAGCCTCGCCGTTCCCCTCCTCGGCCACCGATGATCGCCGTCGTCAAATTCGTCGCCATTCGGCCTTCCCCGAGCCCACCGAGCTGCTCGTCGACCTCGCCGTGAGCTCCTCTGCCGAACCCCTCCCTCCCCGTGCTCTATTTCCCTCCGTAGCCGCCGTTACCACCGCGGCCGAGAGCTTCTCGCCGCCGGCCATGGCGTGGCCGTAGCCACAGCCACCACAGCTCGCTCCCGAGCCCACCGTCGTGCTCAGCGCAGCACCCGGAGCTCGTAGCCACCACCCGCTCCTCCTCTAGTGCACCATAGCCCCTTCTCCCCTCCCAGCCGAACTCCGGCCGCCGCAAAAGCTGCCGCCGCCGTCGATTTAGCCCACTCCGTCGCGAGTTGTTGCCTCCGTTGGATGCGCAAGACTCCTAGCTTTCCGTAGCTGCAAACCGCGTCCAAAACCACCGCCTGAAGCTCAAATCCGAGCCGCGCCACCGTCTCGGGCCTCGCCGGCGTCGATTCGCCGGCGGGGTTGACCCACTTGACCACAGCGGAACCCCCCTGGGTCGATGACAGGTGGGGCCAGCCCCTGTTAATTAGTTTAGGTGTTAGATTAGTTAACACTAATTAAGTTAGTTAATTATTTAAGCCACTGACATGTGGGCCCAGCCCTGCTGACATTTTCGTTAGTATTAGTTTAACCCTAATCAACCCAGTTAACCAACTGTGTCACTGACGTGTGGCCCCCACATGTCAGGTTTGACCTGGGGCGCCCAGTTGACCCTGCTGACGTCACCGTGACGTGGTGCTGACGCCATAAATCATTTCTGGATTTATTATTATTTCAGGAATTTCAGAAAATAGCTAAAACTTCAATAAATCATAGAAAATTAACCGTAACTCCAAATTAAATAAATTATATATGAAAAATTATCAGAAAAATTCAAGGAATCCATCTGTACCATTTTCATGCATGTTTGAACAATGTTTGTCCTCTGTTTGGACAAAACAAATAAAGGGCATTTAAATAATCACATATGGAGTTTGAATTTGAATCTTGTATTCAAACCAACTTCATTTAATCTGTTGCTAGTTGCATTAGCCCAAAACACATTCATATTGCCATGTCATAGCATGCATCATATTGTGCATTGCATTGATTGTGTTTCTTCTTGTTTGCCGGTATTGTTCCCTCTCGATAGACGTGATACCGATGATGTGATCGTTGACACTGATGAAGACTCAATGTTATCTTCAGAAGTGCCAGGCAAGCAAAACCCCCTTGTTCATTCCGATACAATCCTACTCTCTCGCTCCTGCTCTCTTTTACTGCATTAGGACAACATCGATTCATCTGTTACTTGCTGCGGTAGCTGAACCCCTTTATCCTTTGCATGACCTGTCATTGCCACAGTAAATAGATGAAACCCACTAGCATGAGTAGGAGTTGTTTGAGCCCTGTTGTGCCTACTCATTCATGCTTGTTTGTCATGCCTGCTACTGCTTAGAGTTGAGTCAGGTCTGATTCATCGGGGATGAATCAGAGGTGTGTGAACATGTCCTACTGTGTGTGAGCTAAGTGTGTGAATACGATTTGGTAAAGGTAGCGGTGAGAGGCCATGTAGGAGTACATGGTGGGTTGTCTCATTGCAGCCGTCCTCAGGAACTGAGTTCTGTGTTTGTGATCCATGATTCAGCTACTACCATGCATTGGGCCCGAAACAATGGACCCTCTCGGCTTCTTATCACCCTTGTCCTCTGTCCAGGAGTTGCAAGTAGTTTCTGGTGTTTGTAGTATGCTGGAGGCCGTGGACAGCGCTGACCGTAGGGGTGGGCTGTGATGCGGTAGGCACGTGGCACGGTATACCGGGCGCCCGTTTGGTGTCACGGGAACCCTGTTCACATCGTTTGGGGCTGTGAGCGAAACTCCGGCCGGATCTCCTCATGGATGGAACCCGAATAGGCGATAAACCTGGACTAGAGACTTGAGTGTTTAGGTAGGCCGTGGCCGACACCCACGTTGGGCTTCCGCTTGAAGGTTGCCGAGTACATGTCGTGTAAACGGCGGTAAGTGGTGAGAGCGTGTGTGAAGAAGTACACCCCTGCAGGGTTAATATCATCTATTCGAATAGCCGTGTCCGCGGAAAAGGACTTCTGGGTTGCTTATATCAGTTCATAGACAAGTGAAAGTGGATACTCTAAAATACGCAAGATAAGCGTGAGTGCTATGGATGGCGCTCTCGTAGGGAGACGGGAGTGGATCCATAGTGGTGTATTGATATGGTGAATATGTGGACTCGTGTGCGCCACCTCAAAGAGTTACTTGCAGTCGTAGTTTAGGATAGCCACCGAGTCAAAGCTGGCTTGCTGCAGTTAAACCCCACCACCCCTTTGTTGATAATGATGCATATGTAGTTAGTTCTGATGTAAGTCTTGCTGGGTACATTTGTACTCACGTTTGCCTATTTTATGTTTTTGCAGAGAGACTTCGGTCTCGCTAGTAGTTCCGCGTGGACTTCGACGTTTAGCTTGTTACCTCAGCTACGATCTTGTGCCCTCGGCAGGATCTGGTAGATAGTCAGGCTTCTCAGCCTTTTTCATTTATAGATGTCTGTACTCAGACATGATAGCTTCCGCTTGTGCTTTGATTTGTATGCTCTGAATGTTGGGTCATGAGACCCATGTTTGTAATATCTCGCTCCTCGGAGCCTATTGAATAAATACTTGAGTCGTAGAGTCATGTTGTGATGCCATGTTGTATTTGCACATATCGAGCATATTGTGTGTATGTTATTGAAATGCTTGGTATGTGTGGGATCTGACTATCTAGTTGTTTATCTTTAGTAGCCTCTCTTACCGGGAAATGTCTCCTAGTGTTTCCACCGAGCCATGGTAGCTTGCTACTGCTCCGGAACACTTAGGCTGGCCGGCATGTGTCCTTCTTCGTTCCTGTGTCTGTCCCTTCGGGGAAATGTCACGCGATGAATACCGGAGTCCTGTTAGCCCGCTACAGCCCGGTTCACCGGAGTCCTGCTAGCCCAGTGCTACAGCCTGGATCACTCGCTGATGACCGACACGTTCGATGCTGGGTCATGGATGCCTGTCCCTGTAAGTCTGTGCCACTTTGGGTTTACGACTAGCCATGTCAGCCCGGGCTCCTTATCATATGGATGCTAGCGACACTATCATATACGTGTGCCAAAAGGCGCAAACGGTCCCGGGCAAAGGTAAGGCGACACCCGTGGGAATACCGTGCGTGAGGCCGCAAAGTGATATGAGGTGTTACATGCTAGATCGATGTGGCATTGAGTCGGGGTCCTGACAGTGTTGGTATCAGAGCTTGACTGCCTGTAGGATTACCAAGCCAAACTGGTCGAAGTTGAGTCTAGAAATTCTTTAGTTATATAAGGGAATTGATTGTGGGATGGAACGTAAGGCTCTTTTTACTCCTTATACCTCATGCCCTTCTGATCTGAGTCATCTTATCTTTCCTACGGGGATTAAGAGCTAGGCTATCTCTTCTTTCTATCAGGATCACGCGTTACTAATCCGTAGACTTATAAGATTGTTGGATTTAAGCTTGAGTTCAGTTCCTACTACTTCTGTATGTTAACTGTTGATCTCCAAACCTTGATATTGTGCTTCTGAGTGGTTATGCCACCATTTTTGTGAATGTCTCAAATCTCTTCTGAGCATTTACAGCCGTTATGCTGTCCAAGTCATTCCAGGTTTCTAAATAGTCTGATGCATTTGCAAAATCCTTTCCCTCTGGTTTCGATGCTCCTTTATGCCAGCTCAATCACACTAATTGTTGAGTTGAGGTATTCTACTGCCTCGACCTTTATGTTGGAATAATTATTATGACCCTAGGTGTCTCAGGGGATCATCTAGTGGTCTAGCCATGATTTGTGTCCTAGTGTGATGATTCTGGCCTTTATTCTCAAAAGCATTCCGTGATGCTACTTAGGAGTAGGTATTCTATTCCTGGGTTTTGAACCCGAGATTCATCCTACTTACATCATGTTGATAGTGTTGCTAGTTCCTTTAGGATAATAGTAACCTTTGCGATAGTCCTCGAGGTTCATGATACATCCTTCTTCCAATTACCATGAATCATTCTTGGCAGGAGTTCTTCTGAACCAAAAGATGACAACAAGAGTGCTCTCGATGAGTTCTCCATGCTATATTGTGACTCTGCCAGCTCAACCTTTCTGCATGGGTTATCCGGAAGAATTATGTTGAACTTGGTTCGACATACTAATTTATGCATCCACAACTCAGAAAGTTATATGTTCCTTTGAGTTGTCCCTCTTTGGTTGTCTACTGACCTTCGTCTATCAATTGATAGGAACTGTTTGTAGGTCACAAAACCACCTCAAAGCTATTCTTTCCAATCGATATATTCAAGAGTTCATACTAAAATAACACAAAGCTATTTTTTCCGTTTGATCTATCCTAGAGTTCGTACTAGAATAACACCAAACCAAATTCATATTCATAATACTCAATCCACACAAAGCACTATAAAGAGACCCCAAAGTTTCTGTTGGAGAAAAATGTGCATCAACCCCTATGCATAGATTACCCCAATATCACCGCGGGAATCCGCGAGTTGAATGCCATAACACATATCAAGTGAATCAATAAGATACCTCATTGTCACCTCAAGTATTCATATTGCAAGACATATATCATGTGTTCTCATCTCTGAATATTCAATCCGACAAGATAAAACTTTGAAGGGTAAAGATTCAATTCATCATAACAAGAGTATAGAGGGGAGAAACGTTATATGATCCGACTATATTAACAAAGCCCATGATATATATCAAGAGAGAGAGAGAGAGAGATCAAACGCATAGCTACTGGTACAAACCCTCAGCCCCGAGGGTGGACTACTCCCTCCTCATCGTGGTGGTCGGCGGGATGATGAAGATGGCCACCGGAGATGATTCGCCCCTCCTGCAGGGTGCCAGAATGGGGTCTAGATTGGTTTTCGCGGATACAGAGACCTTGCAGCGGCGGAACTTCTGATCTAGGTTAACCCCGAAGGGTTTCGAAATATTTGGGAATTTATAGTGCAAAGAGGGGGTGCGGGAGGACAACGAGGTGGCACAACCCACCTGGTGTAGCTCAAGCCCATTGGTTTCCTTCTGGTACAGAAAAATCTCCAAAAAGTTACGTGGTGTTTGGACTCCATTTGATATTGATTTCCTGCGATGTAAAAAACAAGCAAAAAACAGCAACTGGCACTGGGCAGTGGGTCAATAGGTTAGTCCCAAAAATGATATAAAGTTGCTATACAATGGTTGTAAAACACCCAAGAATGATAAAATAACAGCATGAATAATTCATAAATTATAGATACGTTGGAGACGTATCAAGGACAAGCCCATCGATGAACCACCAAAGCGCTGGCACCAGCGGCGCCGCACACGATCGCGTCGGGCAAGGGACAGCAATACCAGCACCAGAGACAATGAGACTCCGGATAATGCCGGAGACCCTGAACACCCCGTCGAGCCCACGTCCAAACAGGACAAGAGGGAGGAGGGTCAGTATAGCCCCCGAACACGCTAATCATGAAGACTCGGAGGATAGTAACGACATGCCGATCTCCGAGGAGGATGTTAGCCTTGGTGACGAAGCTTTTATCGTCCTAGAGGAACCTCTCGAACAAGAACGCTTCAATCGACAGCTCATCGCCACCGCGCGGAGCCTGAAAAAGAAACAGCAGGAGCTCAAAGCTGAACAAGATACGCTCAACGAAAGGTGGACCAAGGTCCTAGTTGCCGAGGAGTACGGTCCCGAGTGACCAGTAAAAAGTTACCCCAAGCGCAAGCTGCAGCCACAATTTGACGACAAAGCCTTTGAGCCAATACTGTTGAAATACAATTATGCAGATCGACCACCACGTGGACGGGACAAAATGGCATATCAAGCCGAACACCAGCCCGCACCCCCTCGCCGAAGAGGCAAGGAGACAATGGTTGCGGTCTATACATATGATTTACATCAGGACCTGGCCAATAAAGCCGGCCATACTAGATTGATCTACGGATCAAGAGGTCGTGCTCTGGCACGAGATAACAACCATCAAGCCTGGCACGATGAATGCCACCATGATCGGAGTCAGCACCGAACACAAATGTCATCTGAACTCTGCCGCGATGTTGCACGGTATAGAGCCGCTGCACACCCTATGTGTTTTACCGATGAGGTAATGCAACACCAGTTTTCGGAAGGGTTTAAACCCGTAAACATCAAGGAGTACGATGGAACGACAGATCCGGCCGTCTGGATTGAAGATTTTCTTCTCCACACTCATATGGCTCGTGGAGATGACCTCCACGCCATTAAATATCTTCCTCTAAAGCTGAACGGACCAGCACGACACTGGTTGAAAAGCCTCCTAGAGAACTCAATTGGAACCTGGGAAGATTTAGAAGATGCTTTTCAGGCCAACTTTCAGGGCACTTATGTCCGGCCACCGGATGCTGATGACTTAACAGACATAATTCAGCAACCAGGCGAATCGGCCCGCAAGCTTTGGAATCAGTACCTAATTAAAAAGAACCAAATCATGCATTGTCCAAACGTTGAAGCCTTAGCGTCCTTCAAACACAGCATCCGGGACGAATGGCTCGCCCGACACCTCGGGCAGGAAAAGCCGAAGACCATGGCAGCTTTAACTGCACTCATGACTCATTTCTATGCAGGTGAAGATAGCTGGTTGGCTCGTAGAAGCAACAGCTCCGGCGACCCCGGCACTTCTGAGGCCAGGGACGGCAATGGTAATACCACACCGCAATAAAAACAAACGTCAAAGCAATAATGATGATGCAGATGATACGACAATCAATGCTAGATTCAAAATTTCTAAATCTAGTCAGCGGAAGAAACCTTTCAAAGGCAACAGGGACGGTCCATCCAACTTGGACAAAATCCTTGAGAGGCCCTGTCAGATTCATGGCACACCCGACAAGCCTGCTAACCACACCAACAGAAACTGATGGGTTTTCAAACAGGCCGGTAAGTTAAATACCGAACACAAGGGAAAGGGACCTCCAAGTGAGGATGATGGTGAGCCCCGTCAGCCGAACACCTGGGGCCAAAAGTAGTTTCCCCCCGAGGTGAAAACTGTGAACATGATCTATGTCACTCACATTCCCAAAAGGGAGTGCAAGCGCGCACTAAGGGACGTCTACACCATAGATCTTGTCGCCCCGAAATTCAATCCATAGTCAACCTTTCCGATCACCTTTGTTCGCAGGGATCATCCAACCAGTATCCGTCAGGGGGTTTGGCCACCCTGGTACTCGATCCAATCATCGATGGATACCATCTCACTAGAGTCCTTATGGATGGCGGCAGCAATCTCAACTTGATCTATCAAGACACTGTCTGCAAGATGGGTATCGACCCATCGAAAATCAAGCCCAGTAAAACTACCTTCAAAGGTGTGATACCCGGCATGGAGGCCCGTTGTACGGGCTCATTAACATTGGAGGTCGTATTCGGCTCCCTAGACAATTTCCAAAGTGAAGAGCTAATCTTCGACATCGTTCCTTTCTGCGGTGGTTATCATGCACTACTCGGACGAACTGCTTTCGCCTGCTTTAATGTAGTCCCGCACTATGCTTACTTTAAGCTTAAAATGCCCGGACCACGTGGCGTCGTTAGAGTCAATGGAAACATGGAGCGCCCCCTCCGTACAGAAGAGCACACCACAGCCCTTGCAGCCGAGGTGTATGGCGAGCTCATTAATCCAAATAATTCGCCGGACGTCAAAGCCAATGCCATCTCTAAATGAGTCCAGTCCACACATCACTGTGATAACTCGATGGATCTAAACCTCGATTAGCAGTTCGGCCTCTGCCGACTGCCCTATAAGGTTGCGGCTTACGTACCGCACATATATAACTACGCACTCAAAATACCCTGGGCAACGCCGGAGGCACACTTCGGAAAAAGTCGATAGTACGGCTTGACGCTATTTGGACCTTACACATTTTTTCGCTGCAAGTTCATTAAGAGCCCTATCTGCTATATGGTTGCATCAGGGTTCCTTTCAAGGCAAGTCTTCCCCTTCTTTACAAACAACCATCCAATACCCCTATCAAAGGATTCGTTACTAAGGAGAAATGGCGCGGACGTGCGGCAGGGCACCACTGGAGTCTTCGAACCATTACCTTTAGGCCATGTGTTACACTTTCCCTTATGTAAATCTTTAGGCATGTAACATGACCTCAATATTTATGGCATTGTCTGTCGACACACGCTTCAACGTATTAATGAGGATATAAAGGAAGCAGATGATCACCACCTTTCATTTGGTACTTATATTATAACATCATCTGTATTCCCTCCTTACTTTCGACTGACATATGCGCTTCAGCCCAGCCTTCATACCAGGGGCTAAATTCGGCCTCGCACATTCTTAAGTCCGAACACCTATAGGGAACCCTTCGGCGTCCTAGATATTGCACTATATGCATCAGCTCCGAATCATGTCTTTGGTCTATAGTTGGGTTGCCCGGCTCCTATGTTTGCCACCTTACGTTCCGCAAGTTCGGCTAAGGTAGCAAAGGGAGAACTACTGCAATTGTATTTCTGGTTCGTCCAGTCAAGTACCCTAGTAGAGAAAGCCGAAAACTGACTGTCATGATATGCGAGATCCGGTCAGCGATCCACTGACCTAGTGTTATACTACAAATCGTTAGCGATTTATGTCGTATTATATGAGGGTCTGGGATTCAACCAGCCGGGTTGCAAAGGCACCATAATCCGGATTGCCGTTCATGCAATAGGGGCTAGTACTTAGCCCCACCAATGGATTCCTATGGCTATGTGAAGATAATTAAGCTATATAGTCTGATTGCCTAGTTCATCTAGCAGACACCTCCTCCACGGACCGAGACGTTGGATAAAGAGCGGATACTTGTTTGTGAACACCCTGGAAATACTTTCATGGGGGCGGAAGCCGACGACTGGCAATCTTCAGAAATATAACGACCGCACAGGAGGATAAATTAACAAAATGAAAAGGCGCAAGCATAAATATTTCACATCATGAGTTCATTACATGGTTTTTACAAACCGAACTCCACTACTCAAATATGACATCCTTTGAACATTGTGTTGGGGAACGTTGCAGAAAATTAAAAATTTTCCTACGGTTTCACCAAGATCCATCTATGAGTTCATCTAAGCAACGAGTCAAGGGAGAGAGTTTTCATCTACATACCACTTGTAGATCGCGTGCGGAAGCTTGCAAGGTGATGATGTAGTCGTACTCGATGTGATTCGAATCACCGATGACCAAGTGCTGAACGGACAGCACCTCCGCGTTCAATACACGTACGGGACGAGAGACGTCTCCTCCTTCTTGATCCAGCAAGGGGAAAGGAGAGGTTGAGGAAGACAGCTCCACCGGCAGCACGACGGCGTGGTGATGGTGGAGAGGCAGTACTCCGACAGGGCTTCGCCAAGCACACAACGGAGGAGGAGAGGTGTTGGGGAGGGGAGGGCTGCGCCTTGGAGGGTGGTACGGCTGCCCTCCCCTCACCCCTCTATTTATAGGGGGAAGGGAGAAGGGGGCTGGCCCCCTAGAACCCATCTAGGGGGGGTGCGGCGGCCTAGGGGAGAGGGGAGAGGGTGGCTTGCCCCCCAAGCCAAGGGGGGGCGCCCCCCTCTAGGGTTCCCCCTCAAACCTAGGCGCATGGGCCCAAGGGAGGGGGGTGCGGCCAGCCCACCAGGGGCTGGCTCCCTGCCCCACGCAGCCCATGTGGCCCCCCGGGAGGGGTGGCCCCTCCCGGTGGACCCCCGGAACCCTTCCGGTGGCCCCGGTACAATACTGGTATGACCCCGAAACTTCCCGGTGTCCGTTTGACAACTTCCCATATATAAATCTTTACCTCCGGACCCTTCTGGATCTCCTCGTGACGTCCAGGATCCCATCCGGGACTCCGAACAACATTCGGTAGTCACATACTAGTCTTCCTAATAACCCTAGCGTCACCGAACCTTAAGTGTGTAGACCCTACGGGTTCGGGAGACATGCAGACATGATCGAGACGCTCTCAGTCAATAACCAACAGCGGGATCTGGATACCCATGATGGCTCCCACATGCTCCTCGATGTTGTCATCGGATGAACCACTATGTCGAGGATTCGATCAAACCCTGTATGCAAATCCCTTTGTCAATCGGTACGTTACTTGCCCGAGACTCGATCGTCGGTATCCCAATACCTTGTTCAGTCTCGTTATCGGCAAGTCACTTTACTCGTACCGTAATGCATGATCCCGTGTCCAACACCTTGGTCACATTGAGCTCATTATGATGATGCATTACCGAGCGGGCCCACACATACCTCTCCGTCATACGGAGTGACAAATCCCAGTCTCGATCCATGTCAACCCAACAGATACTTTCGGAGATACCTGTAATGCACCTTTATAGTCACCCACTTATGTTGTGACGTTTGATACACCCAAGGCACTCTTACGGTATCCAGGAGTTACACGATCTCATGGTCGAAGGAAGAGATACTTGACACTGGCAAAGCTCTAGCAAAACGAACTACACGATCTTTTATGCTATGCTTAGGATTGGGTCTTGTCCATCACATCATTCTCCTAATGATGTGATCCCGTTATCAACGACATCCAATGTCCATAGTCAGGAAACCATGACTATCTGTTGATCACAACGAGCTAGTCAACTAGAGGCTCACCAGGGACATATTGTGGTCTAAGTATTCACACGTGTATTACGATTTCCGGATAATACAGTTATAGCATGAATAAAAGACATTTATCATGAACATTGAAATATAATAATACTTTTATTATTGCCTCTAGGGCATATTTCCAACAGTCTCCCACTTGCACTAGAGTCACCAATCTAGTTACATTGTGATGAATCGAACACCCATAGAGTTCTGGTGTTGATCATGTTTTGCACGCGAGAGAGGTTTAGTCAGCGGATCTGCGACATTCAGATCCGTGTGCACTTTGCAAATCTCTATGTCTCCATCTTGAACATTTTCACGGATGGAGTTGAAACGACGCTTGATGTTCCTGGTCTTCTTGTGAAACCTGGGCTCCTTGGCGAGGGCAATAGCTCCAGTGTTGTCACAGAAGAGTTTGATCGGCCCCGACGCATTGGGTATGACTCCTAGGTCGGTGATGAACTCCTTCACCCAAATCGCTTCATGCGCTGCCTCCGAGGCTGCCACGTACTCCGCTTCACACGTAGATCCCGCCACGACGCTCTACTTGCAGCTGCACCAGCTTACTGCTCCACCATTCAACATATACACGTATCCGGTTTGTGACTTAGAGTCATCCAGATCTGAGTTGAAGCTAGCGTCGACGTAGCCCTTTACGACGAGCTCTTCGTCTCTTCCATAAACGAGAAACATGTCCTTTGTCCTTTTCAGGTACTTCAGGATATTCTTGACCGCTGTCCAGTGTTCCTTGCCGGGATTACTTTGGTATCTTGCTACCAAACTTACGGCAAGGTTTACATCAGGTCTGGTACACAGCATGGCATACATAATAGATCCTATGGCTGAAGCATAGGGGATGACACTCATCTCTTCTTTATCTTTTGCCGTGGTCGGTGACTGAGCCGAGCTCAATCTCACACCTTGTAACATAGGCAAGAACCCCTTCTTGGACTGATCCATTTTGAACCTCTTCAAAATCTTATCAAGGTATGTGCTTTGTGAAAGACCTATGAGGCGTCTCGATCTATCTCTATAGATCTTGATGCCTAATATATAAGCAGCTTCTCCAGGGTCCTTCATTGAAAAACACTTATTCAAGTAGGCCTTAATGCTGTCCAGAAATTCTATATTATTTCCCATCAAGAGTATGTCATCTACATATAATATGAGAAATGCTACAGAGCTCCCACTCACTTTCTTGTAAACGCAGGCTTCTCCATAAGTCTGCATAAACCCAAACGCTTTGATCATCTCATCAAAACGAATGTTCCAACTCCGAGATGCTTGCACCAGTCCATAAATGGATCGCTGGAGCTTGCATACTTTGTTAGCGTTCCGAGGATCGACAAAACCTTCTGGCTGCATCATATACAGTTCTTCCTTAAGATGCCCGTTAAGGAATGCTGTTTTGACGTCCATCTGCCATATCTCGTAATCATAGTATGCGGCAATTGCTAACATGATTCGGACGGACTTCAGCTTCGCTACGGGAGAGAAAGTCTCGTCGTAGTCAATCCCTTGAACTTGTCGATAACCCTTAGCGACAAGTCGAGCCTTATAGATGGCAACGTTTCCATCCGCGTCCGTCTTCTTCTTAAAAATCCATTTGTTTTCTATCGCTCGCCGATCATTGGGCAAGTCTGTCAAAGTCCATACTTTGTTTTCATACATGGATTCTATCTCGGATTTCATGGCTTCAAGCCATTTGTTGGAATCCGGGCCCGCCATCGCTTCTTCATAGTTCGAAGGTTCATTGTTGTCTAACAACATGATTTCCAGGACAGGGTTGCCGTACCACTCTGGTGCGGAACGTGTCCTTGTGGACCTACGAAGTTCAGCAGTAACTTGATCCGAAGTACCTTGATCATCATCATTGTTTTCCTCTTCAGTTGGTGTGGGCATCACAGGAACGGTTTCCTGCGCTGCGCCACTTTCCCGCTCAGGAGGTAGTACTTCATCGAGTTCTACTTTCCTCCCACTTACTTCTTTCGAGAGAAACTCTTTTTCCAGAAAGCATCCGTTCTTGGCAACAAAGATCTTACCTTCGGATCTTAAGTAGAAGGTATACCCTACAGTTTCCTTAGGGTATCCTATGAATACGCATTTTTCCGACTTGGGTTCGAGCTTTTCAGGTTGGAGTTTCTTGACATAAGCATCGCATCCCCAAACTTTTAGAGACGACAGCTTAGGTTTCTTTCCAAACCATAATTCATACGGTGTCGTCTCAACGGATTTAGACGGTGCCCTATTTAAAGTGAATGTAGCTGTCTCTAGAGCGTATCCCCAAAAAGATAGCGGTAAATCGGTAAGAGACATCATAGACCGCACCATATCCAATAGGGTGCGATTACGACGTTCGGACACACCGTTTCGCTGAGGTGTTCCAGGCGGCGTGAGTTGTGAAACGATTCCACATTTCCTTAAGTGTGTACCAAATTCGTGACTTAAGTATTCTCCTCCACGATCTGATCGTAAGAATTTTATCTTTCGGTCACGTTGATTCTCTACCTCATTCTGAAATTCCTTGAACTTTTCAAAGGTCTCAGACTTGTGTTTCATTAAGTAGACATACCCATATCTACTCAAGTCATCAGTGAGAGTGAGAACATAACGATATCCTCCGTGAGCCTCAACGCTCATTGGACCGCACACATCGGTATGTATGATTTCCAACAAGTTGGTCGCTCGCTCCATTGTTCCGGAGAACGGAGTCTTGGTCATTTTGCCCAAAAGGCATGGTTCGCACGGGTCAAACGATTCATAATCAAGAGACTCTAAAAGTCCATCGGCATGGAGCTTCTTCATGCGCTTGACACCAATGTGACCAAGGCGGCAGTGCCACAAGTATGTGGGACTATCGTTATCAACTTTAAATCTTTTGGCATCTACACTGTGAACATGTGTAATATTACACTCGAGATTCATTAAGAATAAACCATTGACCATTGGAGCATGACCATAAAACATATCTCTCATATAAATCGAACAACCATTATTCTCAGACTTAAATGAGTAGCCATCTCGTATTAAACGAGATCCAGATACAATGTTCATGCTCAAACTTGGCACTCAATAACAATTATTAAGGTTCAAAACTAATCCCGTAGGTAAATGTAGAGGCAGCGTGCCGACGGCGATCACATCGACTCTGGAACCATTCCCGACGCGCATCGTCACCTCGTCCTTCGCCAGTCTCCGTTTATTCCGCAGCTCCTGCTGTGAGTTACAAATATGAGCAACGACACCGGTATCAAATACCCAGGAGTTACTACGAGTACTGGTAAGGTACACATCAATCACATGTATATCAAATATACCTTTGGTGTTGCCGGCCTTCTTATCCGCTAAGTATTTGGGGCAGTTCCGCTTCCAGTGACCCTTCCCCTTGCAATAAAAGCACTCAGTCTCAGGCTTAGGTCCATTCTTTGACTTCTTCCCGGTAACTGGCTTACTAGGCGCGGCAACATCTTTGCCGTCCTTCTTGAAGTTCTTCCTACCCTTGCCCTTCTTGAACTTAGTGGTCTTATTCACCATCAACACTTGATGTTCTTTCTTGATTTCAGCCTCTGCTGACTTCAGCATCGAGAACACTTCAGGAATGGTCTTTTCCATCCCCTGCATGTTGTAGTTCATCACAAAGCTCTTGTAGCTTGGTGGGAGCGACTGGAGGATTCTGTCAATGACCGCCTCATCTGGGAGGTTAATGTTCAGCTGGGTCATACGGTTGTGCAACCCAGACATCTTCAGGATGTGCTCACTGATAGAACTGTTTTCCTCCATCTTACAACTGTAGAACTTGTCGGAGACATCATATCTCTCGACCCGGGCATGAGCTTGAAAAACTAGTTTCAGCTCTTCGAACATCTCATATGCTCCGTGGTGCTCAAAACGCTTTTGGAGCCCCGGTTCTAAGCTGTAAAGCATGCCGCACTGAACGAGGGAGTAATCATCAGCACGAGACTGCCAAGCATTCATAATGTCTTGGTTCTCTGGGACGGGAGCGTCACCTAGCGGTCCTTCTAGGACATATTGTTTCCTGGCAGCTATGAGGATGATCCTCAGGTTCCGGACCCAGTCCGTATAGTTGCTGCCATCATCTTTCAGCTTGGTTTTCTCTAGGAACGCGTTGAAGTTCATGTTGACATTACCGTTGGCCATTGATCTACAAGACATATTTGCAAAGGTTTTAGACTAAGTTCATGATAATAAAGTTCTAATCAAATTATGAACTCCCACTTAGATTAGACATCCCTCTAGTCATCTAAGTGTTACACGATCCGAGTCGACTAGCCCGTGTCCGATCATCACGTGAGACGGACTAGTCATTGTCGGTGAACATTCTCATGTTGATCGTATCTTCCATACGATTCGTGTTCGACCTTTCGGTCTCCATGTTCCGAGGCCATGTCTGCACATCCTAGGCTCGTCAAGTTAACCCTAAGTGTTTTCGCTGTGTAAAACTGTCTTACACCCGTTGTATGTGAACGTAAGAATCCATCACACCCGATCATCACGTGGTGCTTAGAAGCGATGATCTGTAGCAACGGTGCACAGTTAGGGGAGAACACTTCTTGAAATTTTATAAGGGATCATCTTATTTACTACCGTCGTCCTAAGTAAACAAGATGCAAAACATAATAAACATCACATGCAATTATATAGTTGTGACATGATATGGCCAATATCATATAGCTCCATTGATCTTCATCTTCGGGGCTCCATGATCATCTTGTCACCGGCTTGACACCATGATCTCCATCATCATGATCTCCATCATCGTGTCTTCATGAAGTTGTCACGCCAACGACTACTTCTACTTCTATGACTAACGTTTAGCAATAAAGTAAAGTAGTTTACATGACGTTATACAATGACACGCAGGTCATACAAAAAATAAAGACAACTCCTATGGCTCCTGCCGGTTGTCATACTCATCGACATGCAAGTCGTGAATCCTATTACAAAGAACATGATCTCATACATCACAATTCATCATTCATCACAACTTCTGGCCATATCACATCACATGATCAATCGCTGCAAAAACAAGTTAGACGTTCTCTAATTGTTGTTGCATCTTTTACGTGGCTGCAATTGGGTTCTAGCAAGAACGTTTTCTTACCTATGAATCACCACAACGTGATTTTGTCAACTTCTATTTACCCTTCATAAGGGCCCTGTTCATCGATTCCGCTCCAACTAAAGTGGGAGAGACAGACACCCGCCAGCCACCTTATGCAACTAGTGCATGTCAGTCGGTGGAACCGGTCTCACGTAAGCGTACGTGTAAGGTTGGTCCGGGCCGCTTCATCCCACAATACCGTTCGAGCAAGAAAAGACTAGTAGAGGCAAGTAAGATGACAAAATCCACGCCCACAACAAAATTATGTTCTACTCGTGCAAAGAGAACTACGCATAGACCTAGCTCATGATGCCACTGTTGGGGAACGTTGCAGAAAATTAAAATTTTTCCTACGGTTTCACCAAGATCCATCTATGAGTTCATCTAAGCAACGAGTCAAGGGAGAGAGTTTGCATCTACATACCACTTGTAGATCGCGTGCGGAAGCTTGCAAGGTGATGATGTAGTCGTACTCGACGTGATTCGAATCACCGATGACCAAGTGCTGAACGGATAGCACCTCCGCCTTCAACACACGTACGGGACGAGAGACGTCTCCTCCTTCTTGATCCAGCAAGGGGAAAGGAGAGGTTGAGGAAGACAGCTCCACCGGCAGCACGACGGCGTGGTGATGGTGGAGAGGCAGTACTCCGACAGGGCTTCGCCAAGCACACAACGGAGGAGGAGAGGTGTTGGGGAGGGGAGGGCTGCGCCTTGGAGGGTGGTACGGCTGCCCTCCCCTCACCCCTCTATTTATAGGGGGAAGGGAGAAGGGGGCCGGCCCCCTAGAACCCATCTAGGGGGGGTGCGGCGGCCTAGGGGAGAGGGGAGAGGGTGGCTTGCCCCCCAAGCCAAGGGGGGCGCCCCCTCTAGGGTTCCCCCTCAAACCTAGGCGCATGGGCCCAAGGGAGGGGGGTGCGGCCAGCCCACCAGGGGCTGGCTCCCTGCCCCACGCAGCCCATGTGGCACCCCGGGAGGGGTGGCCCCTCCCGGTGGACCCCCGGAACCCTTCCGGTGGCCCCGGTACAATACCGGTATGACCCCGAAACTTCCCGGTGTCCGTTTGACAACTTCCCATATATAAATCTTTACCTCCGGACCCTTCCGGATCTCCTCGTGACGTCCAGGATCCCATCCGGGACTCCGAACAACATTTGGTAGTCACATACTAGTCTTCCTAATAACCCTAGCGTCACCGAACCTTAAGTGTGTAGACCCTACGGGTTCGGGAGACATGCAGACATGACCGAGACGCTCTCAGTCAATAACCAACAGTGGGATCTGGATACCCATGATGGCTCCCACATGCTCCTCGATGTTGTCATCGGATGAACCACTATGTCGAGGATTCGATCAAACCCTGTATGCAAATCCCTTTGTCAATCGGTACGTTACTTGCCCGAGACTCGATCGTCGGTATCCCAATACCTTGTTCAGTCTCGTTACCGGCAAGTCACTTTACTCGTACCGTAATGCATGATCCCGTGTCCAACACCTTGGTCACATTGAGCTCATTATGATGATGCATTACCGAGTGGGCCCAGAGATACCTCTCCGTCATACGGAGTGACAAATCCCAGTCTCGATCCGTGTCAACCCAACAGATACTTTCGGAGATACCTGTAATGCACCTTTATAGTCACCCAGTTACGTTGTGACGTTTGATACACCCAAGGCACTCTTACGGTATCCGGGAGTTACACGATCTCATGGTCGAAGGAAGAGATACTTGACACTGGCAAAGCTCTAGCAAAACGAACTACACGATCTTTTATGCTATGCTTAGGATTGGGTCTTGTCCATCACATCATTCTCCTAATGATGTGATCCCGTTATCAACGACATCCAATGTCCATAGTCAGGAAACCATGACTATCTGTTGATCACAACGAGCTGGTCAACTAGAGGCTCACCAGGGACATATTGTGGTCTAAGTATTCACACGTGTATTACGATTTCCGGATAATACAGTTATAGCATGAATAAAAGACATTTATCATGAACATTGAAATATAATAATACTTTTATTATTGCCTCTAGGGCATATTTCCAACACATTGGCCATCTACAATTCGGGCTCCCTCGAGGACCTCGCTGAAGTACCTCTCCGGCCTCCGGTGATCCTTGCCTTCGGGCGGTCCTGCGGTTGCAATTTCGGTGGCCTTCATCTTCGCCCTTCGCCCGTTGCATCTTGACGCGGGCAAAGGCCATCCGGGCACCTTCTATGCAGGACGACCGCTTTATGGCATCAATTCGAGGACGCGTGTTGACAAGACGCTTCACAAGTCCGAAGTAGTTGCTGGGTATGGGCTCGGCTGGCCAAAGTTGGACTATTAAATCCTTCATGGCCAACCCGGCCACCCTATGCAGCTCGGTCAGCTGCTTCGGCTGATCATTGAGGGGCGTCGGATGCTGTGGCACAAGATACTGCGACCAGAACAGCTTCTCCGTCGAGCTCCCCTCTTCAGCTTGGAAGAACTCTACAGCGTCAGCAACACTCCTCGGCAGATCCGCAAACGCGCCTGGAGACCTCCAAACTTGGGTCGGCAAGATATATCTCCTACTTGCAAATTTACTCTGCAGAAGAAAAGCCTTACCAGCTGATATCTGCCTCGCTTGTTGGATCTCCTGGCGGGCGCTCTGGGACTCAACCCGGGCCTCCTTGATATCCTGGAGAGCCTTGGTGATGCTTGGTCTGAAGTATTCTGCTCCAAGGACTCGCACTTAGTAATGGCGTCCTTGAGCTCTTACTCGACTTCGCCCACCCGAGCCTCATGTTTTCGGCGGGCAGTTTGCTCCGCCTCCAGTTCCTTCGCCGCTTTATCAGCGGCTGCCCTGTTCATCTCCACCTCTTTTTGGGCTTCGACAAGCGCGCTCTTGAGGGATTCGACCTCGACCGGGCCAACTGTGATCATAATCACAAGATAAAATAAGTTAAAAATAATCAATACACATATCACTTCTAGAATGTAAGTTTCGCATCCCTTGCGTTTCGTCAAACCGCTTGTTGATGCGGTCGAGCTCCTCACCGGCTAATCAAAGCTTCCGATTGAGCTCGGAAACCTCTGCGGCCTGGGCAGTAGCCACCAACATGGATGCCTGTCTCACACATTAGCACAGTATATTAATAATTTGTCTTGGGATCCTCTATCCGGATTGTTCTAATCCGGACAGAGTCTCAGGGGCTATTGTCTATGCATGGGCTCATCCGTTCATATGAAAAACCTAATAGAGGATTACATCACATACCTCAAAGCCCATCAGTAGGCTATTGAAGGCTCCATTCAGTCCGCTTTTCGCAAAGTCAACCTTTTCCATAACCGCTCCCATCAGGGTGCGGTGCTCCTCCATGATAGAAGCGTGTCGCAGCGCCTCCTCTAGAGCAGGAGTAGCCTCTGGATTAACGGAAGCCGCTGCTGGAGTTGTTGCTCCTCCCCCCTCTATTGAAGGGGGGCTGCACATCCCTGTCCAGAGCCGTATTGGTCTTTGGAATGGTGTGTGGCGGGGGCCTGGACTGTTGGGGCACCCTAATGTTGGTAGTCATGGGGGTCGCCTCCCCTAGGTCTTCGGTGATCGAGACGTTAACCTCAGGCGCCTTCTCGATGCCCTCGTCCACCCCTCCTCGGCCAGGAGGAGTCCTTTGGGACGACACCTCGGTGTCCTCCATGGCAGTAGGCGAGGGGGCCCGTGATGGAGCATCACCCTCCGCCTCTGCAGGCGCCAGAGAGTTCCCCAATGAAGACGAGGCGTACGGAATATCGCGTGGAGGGTTGAAAAGCAAGCAAAAATATAAAATATATGACACAGGCAGGTAAGCGGAAGCTGAATAAGTAAGATTTTGATACTTACGGTTTGGACAGGGGCTTCACCCTGAAGGCTCTCCTCGGGCTGTTTTCGGACTCCGAGTCTGAACTGACCGAGAGGGTTATCTTCCCGCTCTTCGGCGTCGCCCCCTCCACGTTTTTGGAGGCTATCCTCTTCTTCTTCCTCGTTTTGCGAGGGGAGTCGCTCTCCACTTCCTCCTCCTCTTCGTCCTCGTCTTCCTCATGAGAGGAGACGACCTCAGTCTCTCCGGACATAGCGTCCGAAGGACCTCTGCAGTGGGGCCCGGCCTTGGGCTCCTTGCGCTTATTCTTGCCCTTCTTCTCTCGGCGCGTGGTAGGGTGCCGGGACCAGCATCTCCGTCAGCTGGGGAGTGGATGTGTCTTCGGGCAACGGAGCCGGACTCTTGATCCGCTCCGCTTTCTTAGTCCAGCCCTATAAAGAAGTGGGCTAATAAGATTCATACTGATCAAAAATACAGACCGGACATATCTTCGGAAAGTTAATACTTACCGGAGTGGCTGGATTCTCGACGTCGAGCCCGACGTCTTCGGTCTCCATAGCCAGCTCTTCTGGGCCTTGAAAAGCAGCTTCCATATTCCTTCATGTGTTGTGTCGAAGAAGCACTTCAAGGTCCGCGGCTCCTCCGGATTGAACTCCCACATGGGGGAGGCCCGGCGTTCGTAGGGGAGGATGCGGCGTAAGAGCATGATCTGTACCACATTGGTGAGATCAACATTTTTTCCAGCACATTGGTGATGCACGTCTGCAGCGTCTGCGCCTCCGTTTGGGACCCCCAGTCGAGTCCCTTAGCAGTCAATGAAGTGAGCCTCATGGGGGGTCCAGATCTGAACTCCAGAATTGCCGCCCAGTTGCACTACAAAAAAAAGACACATCCGTGACATTTTTGGGCCGAATGAATTTTTTCTGTCATACTTATGACACTTCTACGATAATTGTGACAAAACCCGGTATCATCATAGATGTGGTGGGCTCCTACTTCTATGACAAAAAATCATGACAGAAAATGGGCTTTTCGTCCTGGGCAGGCCGGAGACGCAACTGCATGACATTCTTTGGGCCGTCCATGACGGAAAAAACCATGGTAGAAGGTGGGCTCTAACTGAACCCGAGCAATTGCACTGCAGGCTACGCGTTACTGAACCCGAGCGATCGATCGATGGCTGTTAACTGAACCCGATCGAGTGATTCCTTTGCTACTGCTGCTAACTGAAGCCGATCGATGCTGCCTCTCTGGATGAACAATGAGCTTTGTGGGGGGGTGGATGAACAGTGAGCGGTGGGGGTGGATGAACAGGACCCCGTGGTGTTGCCTCGATCGAGCCGGTTGGGGCTGGATGAACAGGACCCCGTGGAGGGCTGGATGAATAGGACGACCCCGTGGAGGGCTGGATGAATAGTAGATGGTGGAGGGGTGCCCGTGGAGGGGTGAATGAACAGTAGCCGATGGAGTAGCGCGCGGTGGAGGTTGGATGAACAGGAGCCCGTAGAGGCTGGAGGAGGTCGACGGTAGCCCATGGAGGCTAGAGGAGGTCGATGGTGGAGATGAATAGTATCTCGTGGAGTCCCGTTTTGCGGTACGCCACACCCTTCCTGATGAACAGGACCCCCGTTCGCCGTAGCGCTCCAACACAAGTCTGTTTCATCCGTTTTGCGGTACGCCACACCCCTCCCGATGAACAGGACCTCCGTTTCGACCGTAGTGCTCCAACACAAGTCCGTTTCGTCCATTTTGCGGTACGCCACACCCCTCCCGATCAACAGGACCATCGTTTCGACCGTATGAGGTCCGTTTCCTCCGTTTTGCGGTACACCAGACCCCTCCCGATGAATAGGATCGCGTTTCGAACGTGGCCTATCGAACACAAGGCCATTTCCTCCGTTCTGCGGTATGCCAGGCCTCGTCTCCATCGCCGGTTCTGTCCAAGCCCTCCCAATGAACACGACGACGCATTCCATTCCGACCCAGCCGGTTGGCTCCCCATGAACACGACAACGATGTTGTTTCTCCGTTCTGACCCAGCCATGTACACGAGCCCTAGCCGTACATATGCGCGAGTAGACGTTTGAGACCCCGCCCGTATGTACACTTACGTGGCCATATTTTCTTTCTTTCACACTGGCCGATGTACGTATGTGTACATGCTACATGCGCGCCTCTACTACGACATGTACGCGCCTCTACTATGACACGTGCGCACCTCTACTACAACATGAGCGTGCGTCTACATCCACCAGTATGTACGTACACGTTCGTGACCAGAATGACAATGCTATGTACGCTTCGACCAGGTGGGTCCCGACTGCCAGGCACTTCCTTGCGTATGAAGATGTAGCTGGTGGGTCCCAGCAGTCAGGGGGGCGAATCATTTTTTTGCCTGGACGCACTTCCTTGCGTGCGAAGGTGTAGCTGGTGGGTCCCAGCAGTCAGGGGGGCGAATCGTTTTTTCTCCGGATGCACTTCCTTGTGTGCGAAGATGTAGATGGTGGGTCCTAGCAGTCAGGGGGGGCGAATCGTTTTTTCGGACGCACTTCCTTGCATGCGAAGATGTAGCTGGTGGGTCCCAGTAGTCAGGGGGCGAATCATTATTTTCCGCGTAATAAGGAGGCACTTCCTTGCTGCGGCCGTGGACCCAGCTGTCAGCCTCTCCACATACAGTCCACGTCCGATGGAAGTCGTTCCTTGACCACGTTGACCACACCGCACCGAGAGCACCAGGGCGGTGGACAACGGCGAGGCTAGGAAGGGGACAACACGGAGCCGGGGAAGATGCGGCAGTGGATGCCCACACGGAGAGGAGTATGAGGGTTCACTCGTTCGGCTGCGGTGTGAGGCTGCCGTCGCCGCAGAATAACAGGGGGTGTGGGTGAGTAGAGGGATGGCCTGGCTAGCGGTGGGAGTAGTAGGGGGCGGTGAGGCCTCCGTGGCATCACAACCGGCCACGGGCGGTAGGAGCATGCGGCACGACCGGCGCTGCTTTCGGTGGCTGGAGCAAGAAGACCAGAGGTTGAAGAAGCACCACGGCCATTGGATGGACATTGTACGGTCACTAGAGCTAGAATCGTTCATATTGACTAAGTTGACAAAGCTCTCCGTCCCCGTCAACTTAGTAGGCCCACAAGTCAGCCTCCCACCAAGCTGGGTCCCAGCTAGCAGGGGGAGTATTCATTTTTTGTGCGTAATAAGGAGGCACTTCCGGTGGGTCCGAGCTGACAACGGAGGGAATATTTTTTTCGTGAAATACGATGGCCCGTCTGGTGGGTCCCAGCAGTCAGGGGGGAAACATTTTTTCACGAAATAAGGTAGCTCGTCCGATAGGTTCCTGCTGTCAGGTGGAGGAATAATTATTTTGCGTGTAATAAGGAGGCACTTCCTTGCGGCCGCCTGGACCCTGATGTCAGCCTCTCCACGTACAGTACTCTTCCGATGGAAGTCGGTCGTTGACCACGTTGACCACGCCGCGCCGAGAGCACCAGAGCGGTGGATGACA
Source organism: Triticum aestivum (assembly GCF_018294505.1). NCBI lineage: Eukaryota > Viridiplantae > Streptophyta > Magnoliopsida > Poales > Poaceae > Triticum > Triticum aestivum. The sequence goes on from NC_057807.1 coordinate 161,451,035, forward strand.
GCGAGGCCTAGGAAGGGGAGACGCAGAGCCGGGGAAGACGCAGCAGTGGAAGCCCACGTGGAGAGGAGTACGAGGGTTCACTGGTTCGGCTGGGGTGTGAGGCTGCCATCACCGCAGAATAACAGGGGGTGTGGGTGAGTAGAGGGATGGCCTGGCCAGCGGTGGGAGTAGTACGGGGCGGTGAGGCCTCCGTGGCATCACAGCCGACCATGGGAGGCAGGAGCACGCGGGACGACCGGCGCTGCTTTGGGCAGCTGGAGCAAGAAGACCAGAGGTTAGAAGCACTACGGTTGTTGGATGGACATCGTACGATCACTGCAGCTAGAATCGTTTGTATTGACTAAGTTGACAAAGCCCTTGGTACGCGTCAACTTAGTAGGCCCACAACTCGGATTTGGCAGAGAACATATAGCCCATTTGCGATTTGTAAGAATGTACAGCCCATTTTTTAATTCTAATGGAATTTACTACAGCCCATTTACAGTTTGTTAAAAGTACAGCCCAACTTCTAGATAGGACAATGATTAATAATTTCAAACAACCGCTCAAAACAGAATTAAAAAAATTCCACATTTTGATGGGATCCGAAATATTTTTATCTAAAATTTCTAGTCAGGTTAAATATAATTTCAAAATAAAGTTATATTACGTTAAAATCCAATGAAATATTGCGCGCGCAACAAGTAATGAAATTAAAATTTTCAAATTCCAAAAATAATATATTTTTAAACTAATTACGTGTTTGGTGCATAGTTACTGCCCAGTTATTATAGTTACATCCCATTTATTATTTCTTAAAGTCCATTTTCTTGTTAAGCCTAATGCATACCTCCTAGGAAAGTTTGCAGCCCAGCAGGGCGGAGAATAACAGGTTGACCCGGATATTGTGTACAACTGTCGGCCCAGTTGCATTGCTGATGTTGAAAAAAAGGCCTGTGTAGTACAGTACAACCTAACATGGCTACTCAGCCCACATTCAGCGACGCCGGAAAGGCCCAAACAAGGTTTCTGTACAACTTTTTGAAGTCACTTAGCTCAATTAATAACTTAAGAAAAAAGTTAGATTACAGTGGAACCTAATTAAAAGCTGTCACGAGCAAATAAATAATTCAACGGGTCCCACTTGTGCGTGTGTGCATGTGTGTGCGTGTGTGTGTGCGTGTGTGTGTGTGTGTGTGTGTGTGAGAGAGAGAGAGAGAGGGAGATAGAGAGAGACTCATCGGTCGATGCTTGTAAATACATCTTTCAGACATATGCATTGCTGATGCTCAGGAAAAACTTATATAGTTGACATAATCATATAGAACATCATAGCACACTAAACTTCCATACAAAAATTTCACGCAGGCGGCACAATCAGGATGGAAGCAGTGGATCGCTACGGGTAGGGCTATGTTGAAACCAACGAAGTCATACATAACGGTTCATCGTCTTTATCAATGACAGGGAAATATATTGATGTTGTGCAAAGAAAACAGACAGACAACACAATAAGTTCTGCTAGCACATTAAGTTGATGTACAACCCTTTCTAAAAAAAGTTCAGGTAAAAAATTAGGACAGGTCACAATCAAATGTACTGGCATATCAGTGCTTCACACCCATAGCACGGATTTAACTAGTATCTGACAAGATTCAGTTGTTACCTCAAATTAGAGCACATCCAGGCAGCCAGCCCTGCCTCTTCTCCCAAAGAAGCAGTGGCCTCCGCCGCGCGATGGAGTAGGCCATGTGCCATCCATCGTTCTAAGCAACACGGGGAAAGTCTGACGTTGACTCCTGTAATGGACATCGTCGACAGACCCTGGCACCAGCGGCGGCGGCAGGACTTCGATTGATGGATTGACCACTTCTTCGACATGCATGAACACTCGATACAGGTACATCCCTAACTTGGTCCGCGGCGGCCATGTTGGCGACGAATAGTACAACCTCGGTTCCTCCACCGGTATCTCAACACCAATCACCTTCGGTATGGTGGACGGCTTCTTCATCCATGCCATAACCGTCAGAGCCCAGCTGTCTAGAGGAACAAACATACTTACGAGATCACCTCCAAGGTCGTTGATAAGCTCGTTCATGGACTCACTGTTCCAAGCACGTTGAGGCATGCCGTGGAAGGTAAGCTTTGTTAAAAACTCAAGCTCAGAGGGGACTGAGCCCCATCCTGGGTGCCACCGATCAAAGCTCACCAGCGCGCCGTCGCAGAACAAACGCCGGGAAGATTCGAACACACGAGTGCAGTCAAAACTTGTCCGGAACCTGACGAAGAAATCAGCCGGTGGCGGACAGACTTCGACGAGCAAGTCACTTATTTGGATGTCGTGCGCAATGCCAAGAGCTTTGACAAGGTCGTCCGGCGAGATGGGAGGCCGGTCGCGGTTGATGGTTACCATCAGCACTTTGCCGGCAAACTGGTCGTCAAGCACCGCCATGCCACTATTGAGCGACAACACGCAGCGACCGAAGGCAGGACAGACCTCAGGATCTCCGGCTCGGAGATCCGCGTTGACCGGTGACATGATAGTGTGCTTGAGTATAGAGACCGATGACCCTCGTCTCTACCTTTTCGAGGGAGTTGGATACATTGTTGATCCACTGTCGAACAACCCTTGGGTGGACGGTGATGGTGGCAACTATGCTCATCGAGCCTTCGACGAGGACATGTTGGACTCTAAAAACCTGCATCTCAATCTCTTTCGCCATTTGGAACCGCTGGAACGGAGGGCTATGGTTTGTAGAATTAGGATTATATGACTAGTCTAACTGAAGTAGTAGATGATTATTTAAAGAGGTTAAAACAATGTGAATGCAGTGGAGTTTGGATGCAAATGAAGACAAAGGGGAGGTGAAGAAGCCGCGGAAAATTAGTTCCCGATGGAGAAGTAAATGGGAGAAGTGGCATGCAGGTAGTTGATTAGACGCCTAGGTAGACTAAACGAAAAGGCTATGCGGGTAGACTGATGAGTCGTACCTGTTCGTGTACGTGCCCATCTTTCCTGATAGGTGGGACCTATGCAAACAGATTAAAAAATGTGTCATAGCTGGTTCAGATGGATATTGGCGCGTGAGTGGGAGACACAACATTCTCTGGTTAAGGAATACTCCCTCCATTTAGGTGAGTATAAGTGACCTTATGAAAATTAGGTTTTCCCAAAACCTTTAGGTGTGGAGCATTAACTTCCTACTCGATCCCCTCCCAGCCTCGTTAGCCAGCGTTCTCTTCCTCTGCTGTCGCGTTCTACCTTTCCATTTTTCCTCTTCTCAAGTGTGGAACAATCTGCATGCTGTCCTTGATGCACTAGAACGACCACTGCATGCATCGCGGCAGGGCGTTGATTGGGCATGCACGAGAATTTGGTTCTGCTCGCAATATGGATGATACCTGAATGATGAAGTGAACAAGCATGCTAGCACGGGAGACCTATTTCCGCTATACAATACTGGAGTACTCATGTTCCTACTAGTAGTAGTAGTAGTACAACTGTGGTACACTTGATGGTCAAAATACTATTCATCCGGTCCTCACAGTGAAGTGACAACACCCTCCGCCTGACACTAGTCCACGCGGTGTGTTCAGGTTACCAAAGTCAGCCTCACCCTGTGCACTGTGCGGTCTGTCACCTCCGCTGTACAGAACATTGGCGCCTCGCCTCCTCTCCCTCTCCCCTCCCATAGCACCACTCCATCTACATCTCCTTCCCCGTCTCCGTCTCCATCTCACTGTGCCCCCGTGTACCGTCGCCTCACTCGCCTCCCCCAGTACCACTATTCCCTCGCTAGCCGCTCCAGCACCGACAGCCTTCTCCCCCGTAAATCAAACCCCCCAAAACCCCCACCTTCCAAACTCCGCCATGGCTGAACGCGAACCGCACAGCATCCATATCGGCCGCGATTGGAGCAATCTCCCCAGTGACATCCTCGACCTCTGTTATTCATGTATGGATATGTTGAGCGCCCTGCGGCTGGCTGCATGCTCGAGGGACATGCACATGGCCATCATCGAAGCGAGGCCTAAGCTTTTCAAGACACCCTGCTTGCTGCTATCTGGTCTTGCGAGATTGGCTCACCATGATACGGAGGCGTACATGATGCCCCTCGACTTCAATCTGATCTCCATTAGCCGAAACTTATTTGCAGGTATATAGTGGGTCACCGTACCTCATTTCCCTCGACATCGATCTGATCACCATCGCCGAAACTTCTTGGCAGGTATGTACTGGGTCGGCATGAACTCCCACTAGATGGCTGCCTTCAGAGAAGACGGTAAAAAGTTGGTGCTCGTGAACTTCTAGACCTCCCATGACATTATCCTTCCTCCGTTGGATTATATAGAGTATTACCATCGCAGTCCAAGTCATCTAGATTACCATGTCAGTTGGACGGACCTTGTTCTGCAGAAGATTGTAATCTGCCAAGTGCCCACATGACATGTGAATTACGCAAACTTCAAGCTAATTGCCTTGTTCGACCGCGGACTCGCCTATCTTTACACCGGTGCCTTCTTTAGCTAGAGACAACTCAGCTCGCAGTGGATCATCGTCAAAGCTGATACACAATTCTGTGATGCTATTGAACACAATGGCATCATCTACGCGATCGACAAAGCAGATGGCACCACATATTGCTGGGATGGCGCGTGTAACTTGTTTCCGTCTCATGTTAATGATGACACCATGACACTGTTTGAACTTTTTGTGATGATTGGCATATCCCTGTTTGAGCAGAATTTGAGTAGAACTATGGCAATGTATTAGTGACGCCGTAAATCAGCTATATTTGGAATGAGTTAATTCATGCGAATGTGACCATGTCATTACAGCCAATTTGTACCCTGAATAATCAAACGGTTAGGAATATATGGATATTATCCTTATTTTACAGTAATCTATATACTACTACTAAAAATGAGTGTGTATCAATGGCCATGTTAGTTTCCTCATTTTCATGATGTAGAAACATGCACCACACTGTTGGTTTCATTTAACCATACATTAGGGAAGTAAATGTGCATATGGAGAACTCTATATTTGGAAGTAGTGAAATCCTGCAATGCTTACCATGTGTACATACCTATATTTGCCCTTCAGCAATCAATGGCTAGAATAATATCCTCACAAAAATTTTGCCTACAAAACATGAGTATATAACAATGCATGGTTTGTTAGTTACCTTGAAGAATTTGTTTGTGAGGACAGAACATTATTACATAACATGCATGACATGGTAGTTTCCTGTGAAGAATCGATTGCAAGATAACATGAGTATAACCATGCATGGCACTTCTATATTTTCGAACCCAGTATACATTTCCCTGTATTTTCCTCCCAGTTCCAACAGGGACATCTCAATGTAGTTTCTTGCATTATCCTACTCATACTCTGAACAATGCTGATCTTACATTAACAATGCCTGTCCTTTTTGATATGATGCAGTGTCCCTACAGTTACTGCCCTTTGTAATCACACCACCTTTGCCAAAAACAGGAAAGCACAACTGGTTCCTCGCTCGATCAGACGATGACAAAAGACTGATGATCATTCGGACACATGAGCCAGAAAAGTTATATTGCAAAGACCCCACTATATACAAGCACCGTGTAATACGTGAGTATCCGGACAGTGGCTGTTACGTCTATGAGCAGGATACCAGCTTGTTGGGGCCTTTAGGATTTTTTAGTTGGAGGCGGGTAAACATCCTTGGTTCACACTCTCTGTTTCTCGGACTCAATTATCCTATTAACCAGGAGATCACCGTTGGCAAGGACCTTGATGGTAGAGAGGCTCTGTTTGCTATGGAAAACTGTGTCTACACGGCGAGCCCTAGGAGTTCGGGAGAAAACTCCCTTGATTGTCAATGATACAGCCTGCAGCCAAAAGAAGGTGAGAATGACAAAGGCATCCAGATTAACTTTGATCCTTGGATGTCTCAATTACGACAGGCAGTGATGTGGTTCAAGCCTTCAGGTTGATAGGTAATTGGGTTGTTGCATCGAAAGGGTGGAGTACTGGTGTCTCCAGATCACTGGTCGCTGAAGCGGGGCTGCAAATTATGATGGTGTTGGATCATCTCTTCGAATGACTTTGTTGTCTTTGCTGCTGGTTCTGGATGGGTAGTTCTTTCTTTTGTTGTGCATATTCCTTGTCATTTGGTCATCCTCGTCTATGTCACTCTTACTATGTAATAGTTGCTTCTGTTTAGAATGTCATTCTTGTCTGGATCACGAGAGTCTGAGCGCTGCAGATGGGTGCGTTTTGGTGGTATAGCAAGACTTCTTATGAACTATCATGTCTTGCTGTTTATGTCAGTAGTAGTCACTAGTCAGTGTTTGAATGTTGTATATATCGTTGTATCGAACTGTTTATTGTCTCGAACTACTGGTGGGCTAAATGAGGGCATCACCATTCTCCAGTGTTCAGAGTATATCTCCTTTTTTCAAGTTATATAATTCGAGCTCAGTGTCTTTTCGATGATGTACACTTGTTTGGGCCAGTGAGGTGTCGTTGAATATGGGCCGAGTAGTAACGTAATGCCAAACAGGTCAATTATGACTCTCAGGCCGGGCTCTCAAAAGATCCTGAAAAAAATAAAAGGCAGGGCTCTCCAAAAAAGAAATAATAAGGACTCTTAGGCCGACATGTAGGTGCCACCGGTGTTTTCGTGCGCTTGCGCGCCGAGAGCATATTGGCGCGTGCTCGAAATTCATGCTACCTTTTCATCCCCAGTCTCCCGCCCCTCCCCCACCTCTGGAATATCGATTCCTACTCCAGTTCTTTCAAATCCCCCTCCTGTACTCCCTCGATGCAGAGTACACGGAGCGTGCCCCTGGGAAGATCCAACACACCGCCGTCCTTCAGCTGTGCCTCGAAGATGATGTTTTGGTGTACCACATCATACACTCGCCCTCCATACCAGGTGAGTGATGTCTACTACACAACCTTCTTCTTGTAGACGTTGTTGGGCCTGCAAGTGCACAGGTTTGTAGGACAATATCAAATTTCCCTCAAGTGGATGACCTAAGGTTTATCAATCCGTAGGAGGCGTAGGATGAAGATGGTCTCTCTCAAACAACCCTGCAACCAAATAACAAAGAGTCTCTTGTGTCCCCAACACACCCAATACAATGGTAAATTGTATAGGTGCACTAGTTCGGCGAAGAGATGGTGATACAAGTGCAATATAGATAGTAGATATAGGTTTTTGTAATCTGAAAATATAAAAACAGCAAGGTAACTAATGATAAAAGTGAGCGTAAATAGTATTGCAATGATAGGAAACAAGGCCTAGGGTTCATACTTTCACTAGTGCAAGTTCTCTCAACAATAATAACATAGATAGATCATATAACAATCCCTCAACATGCAACAAAGAGTCACTCCAAAGCCACTAATAGCGGAGAACAAACGAAGAGATTATGGTAGGGTACGAAACCACCTCAAAGTTATTCTTTCAGATCAATCTATAAAAGAGTTCATACTAGAATAACACCTTAAGACACAAATCAACCAAAACCCTAATGTCACCTAGATACTCCATTGTCACCTCAAGTATCCATGGGCATGATTATATGATATGCATCACACAATCTCAGATTCATCTATTCAACCAACACAAAGTACTTCAAAGAGTGCCCCAAAGTTTCTACTGGAGAGTCAAGAACGTGTGCCAACCCCTATGCATAGGTTCATGGGCGGAACCCGCAAGTTGGTCACCAAAACACAAATCAAGTAGCACATGATATCCCATTGTTAACACAGATAAACACGGCAAGACATACATCAAGTGTTCTCATAAAAGACTCAATCCGATAAGATAACTTCAAAGGGGAAACTCAATTCATCACAAGAGAGTAGAGGGAAAGAAACATCATAAGATCCAACTACAATAGCAAAGCTCGGGATACATCAAGATCGTGCCATAGAGGGAACACGAGAGAGAGAGATCAAACACATAGCTATGGGTACATACCCTCAGCCCCGAGGGTGAACTACTCCCTCCTCGTCATGGAGAGCACCGGGATGATGAAGATGGCCACCGGTGATGGATTCCCCCTCCAGCAGGGTGCCAGAACGGGCTCCCGAGAGGTTTTTGGTGGCTACAGAGGCTTGCAGCGGCGGAACTCCCGATCTATCTTAATTTTTGATGGTTTTGGGGTACGTAGGCATATATAGGCGAAAGAAGTCGGTCGAGAGGTGCTTGAGGGGCCCACAAGACAGGGGGCCACCACCCTGTAAGGGGGGCGCGGCCTCCTATCTCGTGGCCTCCTCGAGGATCTTCTGACATGGACTCCAAGTCTCCAGGATCATATTCTTCCAAAAAAATCACGCTGCCGAAGGTTTCATTCCGTTTGGACTCCGTTTGATATTCCTTTTCTTCGAAACACTGAAACATGCAAGAAAACAACAATATGGGTTGGGCCTCCGGTTAGTAGGTTAGTCCCAAAAAATGATATAAATGTGTAAATTAAAGCCCTTAAACATCCAAAAGGGGTAATATAATAGCATGGAATAATCAAAAATTATAGATACGTTGGAGACGTATCAAGCATCCCCAAGCTTAATTCCTGCTCGTCCTCGAGTAGGTAAATGATAAAAACAGAATTTTTTGATGTCGAATGCTACCTAGCATAATTCATAATGTAATTTTCTTTATTGTGGCATGAATGTTCAGATCCAAATGAATACAAAATAAAAGTTCATATTAACATAAGAAATAGTAATACTTCAAGCATACTAATCAAAGTAATCATGTCTTCTCAAAATAACATGGCTAAAGAAAGTTATCCCTACAAAATCATATAGTCTGGCTATGCTCTATCTTAATCACACAAAGTAATCATGCACAACCCCGATGACAAGCCAACCAATTGTTTCATACTTTAATAATCTCAAACTTTTTCAACTTTCACGCAATACATGAGCGTGAGCCATGGACATAGCACTATATGTGGAATAGAATGGTGGTTGTGGAGAAGACAAAAAGGAGAAGATAGTCTCACATCAACTAGGCATATCAACGGGCTATGGAGATTCCCATTAATATATATCAATGTGAGTGAGTAGGGATTGCCATGCAACAGATGCACTAGAGCTTATAAATATATGAAAGCTCAACAAAAGAAACTAAGTGGGGTGCATCCAACTTGCTTGCTTACGAAGACCTAGGGCACTTTTGAGGAAGCCCATCATTGGAATATACAAGCCAAGTTCTATAATGAAAAATTCCCACTAGTATATGAAAGTGACAACATATGAGACTCTCTAACATGAAGATCATGGTGCTATTTTGAAGCACAAGTGTGGAAAAAGAGATAGTAGCATTGTCCTTTCTCTCTTTTTCTCTCATTTTTTTTCTTTTCTTCTTTTTTTTCTTTTTTTCTTTTCTTTGGCCTTCTCTTTTTTTCTTTTTTTTCTTTTTGGCCTTTCTCTTTTTTTTCTTTTTTTTCTTTTTGTAAAGTCCGAAGTCTCATCCCGACTTGTGGGGGAATCATAGTCTTCATCATCCTTTCCTCGCTAGGACAATGCTCTAATAATGAAGATCATCACACTTTTATGGATTTACAACTCAAAGCTAGAACAAGATATGACTCTATATGAATGCCTCCGGCGGTGTACCGGGATATGCAATGAATCAAGAGCGACATGTATGAAAATTATGAAGGTGGCCTTGCCACAAATACAATGTCAACTACATGATCATGCAAAGAGCAATATGACAAAAGTAATGCGTGTCATATGAACGGAACGGTGGAAAGTTGCATGGCAATATATCTCGGAATGGCTATGGAAATGCCATAATAGGTAGGTATGGTGGCTGTTTTGAGGAAGGTATATGGTGGGTGTATGGTACCGGCAAAAGTTGCGCGGTACAAGAGAGGCTAGCAATGATGGAAGGGTGAAAGGGTGCGTATAATCCATGGACTCAACATTAGTCAAAAGAACTCATGTACTTGGTGCAAAAATCTAGAAGTCGTCAAACACCAAAGCACTACACACATGCTCCTAGGGGGATAGATTGGTAGGAAAATACCATCGCTCGTCCCCGACCGCCACTCATAAGGAAGACACTCAATAAATAAAATTGTGCTCCAACTTCATCACAAAGCGGTTCACCATACGTGCATGCTACGGGAATCACAAACTTCAACACAAGCATTCTTTAAATTCATAATCACCCAACTAGAATGACTTTAATATCACTACCTCCATATCTCAAACAATTATCAAGCATCACATTGGCCATAGCATCCAATTCACTTTCTATGATAGTTTTTATTATACCCAACTTGGATGAGAGACTAATAATTTCTGCAAAATATAACCACCGTCGTGCTCTAAAAGATATAAGTGATGCATTAGAGCAAATGACAAACTACTCCGAAAGATATAAGTGAAGATCAATGAGTAGTCGAATAATTGTGCAACTATGTGAAGACTCTCTAACATTAAGGAATTTCAGATCTTGGTATTGTATTCAAACATCAAGCAAAACAAAATAAAATGACATTGCAAGGATAGCACAACTCATGTGAAGAAGCAAAAACTTAGGTTCAACCGATACTAACCGATAGTTGTTGAAGAAGAAAGGTGGGATGCCTAACGGGGCATCCCCAAGCTTAGATGCTTGAGACTTCTTGAAATATTATCTTGGGGTGCCTTGGGCATCCCCAAGCTTGAAATTTTGTGTCTTCTTAATTCCTCTCATATCATGGTTCCTCTTTTTATCAAAAGCTTCATCCATACCAAACTCAACAAGAACTCGTGAGATAGGTTAGTATAAACCAATACAAAACCTTATCATTCTCTACTGTAACAAATCACTAAAATTATAATTCAACATTGCATACTAAATGCCTCTGCATATTTAATACTCCTATCCTCAAATAGAATCATTAAACAAGCAAACATATGCAAACAATGCAACCATAACAGCAATCTGTCAAAACAGTATAGTCTGTAAAGAATGCAAGATTCATCAAACTTCCCTAACTTCAAAAATTATGAGAGAAAATTCCCACTGTAATAAATTTATCATAGCTCAAAGTGAAAAAAGTTTCAACATTATATCATGCTCTGACTTTTCTAGGGAATTTTTGCAACAGCGGTAAACTTTCTGTTTTCAAACAGCAACATGTATACTAGCAAAATAAGCATCGCAAAGGCTATCCTTGACTTTTTTATTGAAAATAAAGATGCAAAACATTACTCTAAATAACAGCAAGCAAATACTAACAAGAGAAAATGACGCTCCAAGAAAAACACATATCATGTGGTGAATAAAAATATAGCTCCAAGTAAAGTTACCGATGCACGAAGACGAAAGAGGGGATGCCTTCCAGTGCATCCCCAAGCTTAGGCTCTTGGTTGTCCTTGAATATTACCTTGGGGTGCATTGAGAATCCCCAAGCTTAGGTTCTTGCACTCCTTATTCCATAGTCCATCGAATCTTTACCCAAAACTTGAAAACTTCACAACACAAAACTCAACAGAAAACTAGTAAGCTCCGTTAGTATAAGAAAATAAAACCACCACTTAGGTACTGTAATGAACTCATTCTAAATTCACAATGGTGTAATATATACTGTATTCCAACTTCTCTATGATTCACACCCTCCGATACTACTCATAGATTCATCAAAATAAGCAAACACCACATATAAAACAGAATCTGTCAAAAATAGAACAGTCTGTAGTAATCTGTATCAAACGTATACTTCTGGAACTCCAAAAATCCTACCAAATTAGGAAGTCCTAAGAAATTTGTGTACCAATCCAGAGAAAAAAGAATCAGATCAAGAGCGCGTTTCTGTGAATTAACAAAACTAATTTACTGGGTGCAAAAGTTTCTGATTTTCAGCAGGATCAACACAACTATCACCGTAAGCCATCCTAAAGGTCTTACTTGGCACTTTATTGAAACAAAAGCTATAAAACATGATTACTACAGTAGCATAATCATGTGGACACAGAAAAACAGTAAGGATAGATATTGGGTTGTCTCCCAACAAGCCTTTTTCTTTAATGCCTTTCTAGCTAGGCATGATGATGACAATGATGCTCACATAAAAGATAAGAATTGAAACATAACGGGAGCATCATGAAGCATATGACTAGCACATTTAAGTCTAACCCACTTCCTATGCATAGGGATTTTGTGAGCAAAAAACTTATGGGAACAATAATCAATTAGCATAGG